>NW_027197361.1:0-12500 GCF_038502225.1 Cherax quadricarinatus
ACTAACCCCTGTGAACATTAAAATGGTATAAAATACCGACAGGTTGTTAGGTAAGACACATATGCAACAGTTAGGTATCTTTATTTCGAAACGTTTCGCCTACACAGTAGGCTTCTTCAGTCGAGTACAGAAAATGTGATGAATGTTTTTGAAAACCGACAAGTTGAAGAATTGAGACACTTATGCAACACATGGGAATCTTTATTAAAGAAACGTTTCGCCACACAGTGGCTTCATCAGTCCAATACAAAGTAGAAATGGGTAAGGAGAGTAGAAGTATGAGGTAATCAGTCCCTCAACCTGGATTCGATGTGTTCAGTCCATCACTCTTGTAGTAAGTGCAGCATAGGGCCAGAGAGGTGGCTTATATACTGCGGTGAGATGAGTTGAAGCAGGAGGAGGCGGGATCTTAGTGGGACGTGCCACTAGTGTAAGTAGGTCGTCGTCCAAAGGTTGGGCAAGCGTTGAAGTCTTTGTACCAAGATTCCATGATGTTGCAGTCGAGTACAGAAAAGTTGATAGAAGCAGAAGATACTTGAAGACGATGTAATCAGTCCATCACCCTTAAAGTTTTGAGGTGGTCAGTCCCTCAGTCTGGAGAAGAGCATTGTTCCATAGTATGAAACAATATGGAGATGAAGTGACAGGATGGAGCCTTATATAGCGCCAAGAGGTGAGACGTAGGTCACTAGAAGAGGTAAGAACTCAGATGTTGGGAGGTCAGGTCCCTCTCAAATCCAGCCGTTCTCACTAGTGGAGGTTGTCGAAGTTGATTGCAGGTCTGTACCAAGATACCCTTGTGTTGAAATACCGACAGGTTGTTAGGTAAGACACATATGCAACAGTTAGGTATCTTTATTTCGAAACGTTTCGCCTACACAGTAGGCTTCTTCAGTCGAGTACAGAAAAGTTGATAGAAGCAGAAGATACTTGAAGACGATGTAATCAGTCCATCACCCTTAAAGTTTTGAGGTGGTCAGTCCCTCAGTCTGGAGAAGAGCATTGTTCCATAGTATGAAACAATATGGAGATGAAGTGACAGGATGGAGCCTTATATAGCGCCAAGAGGTGAGACGTAGGTCACTAGAAGAGGTAAGAACTCAGATGTTGGGAGGTCAGGTCCCTCTCAAATCCAGCCGTTCTCACTAGTAGAGGTTGTCGAAGTTGATTGCAGGTCTGTACCAAGATACCCTTGTGTTGCAGTGTCTGACAGATTGAACATTAAAATGGTATAAAATACCGACAGGTTGTTAGGTAAGACACATATGCAACAGTTAGGTATCTTTATTTCGAAACGTTTCGCCTACACAGTAGGCTTCTTCAGTCGAGTACAGAAAAGTTGATAGAAGCAGAAGATACTTGAAGACGATGTAATCAGTCCATCACCCTTAAAGTTTTGAGGTGGTCAGTCCCTCAGTCTGGAGAAGAGCATTGTTCCATAGTATGAAACAATATGGAGATGAAGTGACAGGATGGAGCCTTATATAGCGCCAAGAGGTGAGACGTAGGTCACTAGAAGAGGTAAGAACTCAGATGTTGGGAGGTCAGGTCCCTCTCAAATCCAGCCGTTCTCACTAGTAGAGGTTGTCGAAGTTGATTGCAGGTCTGTACCAAGATACCCTTGTGTTGCAGTGTCTGACAGATTGAACATTAAAATGGTATAAAATACCGACAGATTGTTAGGTAAGACACATATGCAACAATTAGGTATCTTTATTTCGAAACGTTTCGCCTACACAGTAACAATCTGTCGGTATTTTATACCACTTTAATGTTCAATCTGTCAAACACTGCAACACAAGGGTATCTTGGTACAGACCTGAAATCAACTTCGACAACCTCTACTAGTGAGAACGGCTGGATTTGAGAGGGACCTGACCTCCCAACATCTGAGTTCTTACCTCTTCTAGTGACCTACGTCTCACCTCTTGGCGCTATATAAGGCTCCATCCTGTCACTTCATCTCCATATTGTTTCATACTATGGAACAATGCTCTTCTCCAGACTGAGGGACTGACCACCTCAAAACTTTAAGGGTGATGGACTGATTACATCGTCTTCAAGTATCTTCTGCTTCTATCAACTTTTCTGTACTCGACTGAAGAAGCCTACTGTGTAGGCGAAACGTTTCGAAATAAAGATACCTAACTGTTGCATATGTGTCTTACCTAACAACCTGTCGGTATTTTATACCATTTTAATGTTCAATCTGTCAGACACTGCAACACAAGGGTATCTTGGTACAGACCTGCAATCAACTTCGACAACCTCTACTAGTGAGAACGGCTGGATTTGAGAGGGACCTGACCTCCCAACATCTGAGTTCTTACCTCTTCTAGTGACCTACGTCTCACCTCTTGGCGCTATATAAGGCTCCATCCTGTCACTTCATCTCCATATTGTTTCATACTATGGAACAATGCTCTTCTCCAGACTGAGGGACTGACCACCTCAAAACTTTAAGGGTGATGGACTGATTAAACGTTTCGAAATAAAGATACCTAACTGTTGCATATGTGTCTTACCTAACAACCTGTCGGTATTTTATACCATTTTAATGTTCAATCTGTCAGACACTGCAACACAAGGGTATCTTGGTACAGACCTGCAATCAACTTCGACAACCTCCACTAGTGAGAACGGCTGGATTTGAGAGGGACCTGACCTCCCAACATCTGAGTTCTTACCTCTTCTAGTGACCTACGTCTCACCTCTTGGCGCTATATAAGGCTCCATCCTGTCACTTCATCTCCATATTGTTTCATACTATGGAACAATGCTCTTCTCCAGACTGAGGGACTGACCACCTCAAAACTTTAAGGGTGATGGACTGATTACATCGTCTTCAAGTATCTTCTGCTTCTATCAACTTTTCTGTACTCGACTGAAGAAGCCTACTGTGTAGGCGAAACGTTTCGAAATAAAGATACCTAACTGTTGCATATGTGTCTTACCTAACAACCTGTCGGTATTTTATACCATTTTAATGTTCAATCTGTCAGACACTGCAACACAAGGGTATCTTGGTACAGACCTGCAATCAACTTCGACAACCTCCACTAGTGAGAACGGCTGGATTTGAGAGGGACCTGACCTCCCAACATCTGAGTTCTTACCTCTTCTAGTGACCTACGTCTCACCTCTTGGCGCTATATAAGGCTCCATCCTGTCACTTCATCTCCATATTGTTTCATACTATGGAACAATGCTCTTCTCCAGACTGAGGGACTGACCACCTCAAAACTTTAAGGGTGATGGACTGATTACATCGTCTTCAAGTATCTTCTGCTTCTATCAACTTTTCTGTACTCGACTGAAGAAGCCTACTGTGTAGGCGAAACGTTTCGAAATAAAGATACCTAACTGTTGCATATGTGTCTTACCTAACAACCTGTCGGTATTTTATACCATTTTAATGTTCAATCTGTCAGACACTGCAACACAAGGGTATCTTGGTACAGACCTGCAATCAACTTCGACAACCTCCACTAGTGAGAACGGCTGGATTTGAGAGGGACCTGACCTCCCAACATCTGAGTTCTTACCTCTTCTAGTGACCTACGTCTCACCTCTTGGCGCTATATAAGGCTCCATCCTGTCACTTCATCTCCATATTGTTTCATACTATGGAACAATGCTCTTCTCCAGACTGAGGGACTGACCACCTCAAAACTTTAAGGGTGATGGACTGATTACATCGTCTTCAAGTATCTTCTGCTTCTATCAACTTTTCTGTACTCGACTGAAGAAGCCTACTGTGTAGGCGAAACGTTTCGAAATAAAGATACCTAACTGTTGCATATGTGTCTTACCTAACAACCTGTCGGTATTTTATACCATTTTAATGTTCAATCTGTCAGACACTGCAACACAAGGGTATCTTGGTACAGACCTGCAATCAACTTCGACAACCTCCACTAGTGAGAACGGCTGGATTTGAGAGGGACCTGACCTCCCAACATCTGAGTTCTTACCTCTTCTAGTGACCTACGTCTCACCTCTTGGCGCTATATAAGGCTCCATCCTGTCACTTCATCTCCATATTGTTTCATACTATGGAACAATGCTCTTCTCCAGACTGAGGGACTGACCACCTCAAAACTTTAAGGGTGATGGACTGATTACATCGTCTTCAAGTATCTTCTGCTTCTATCAACTTTTCTGTACTCGACTGAAGAAGCCTACTGTGTAGGCGAAACGTTTCGAAATAAAGATACCTAACTGTTGCATATGTGTCTTACCTAACAACCTGTCGGTATTTTATACCATTTTAATGTTCAATCTGTCAGACACTGCAACACAAGGGTATCTTGGTACAGACCTGCAATCAACTTCGACAACCTCCACTAGTGAGAACGGCTGGATTTGAGAGGGACCTGACCTCCCAACATCTGAGTTCTTACCTCTTCTAGTGACCTACGTCTCACCTCTTGGCGCTATATAAGGCTCCATCCTGTCACTTCATCTCCATATTGTTTCATACTATGGAACAATGCTCTTCTCCAGACTGAGGGACTGACCACCTCAAAACTTTAAGGGTGATGGACTGATTACATCGTCTTCAAGTATCTTCTGCTTCTATCAACTTTTCTGTACTCGACTGAAGAAGCCTACTGTGTAGGCGAAACGTTTCGAAATAAAGATACCTAACTGTTGCATATGTGTCTTACCTAACAACTTAAGTGGGCCTATCTTGTCTCTAATCTTACTTCTGTATACCTGAAAGAACCCTTTTGGGTTAGTCTTCGAATCCCTTGCGACCTTAGCCTCATAATCCCTTTTTGCTTTTCTTATTCCTTTTATTTCTCTCGTTAATTGAATATATTGATTTCTTAACTGCCAGTCCCCTCTTTTGATACGCCCATATATGCCTCTCTTTTGACCAATGAGATATTTTAATCTATTGTTCATCCATTTGGGATCATTTTTGTTAGATCTAATTTCCCTACTCGGAACAAAAGTTGTCTGGGCAGCTAGAACTATGCTCTGAAAAACATCATATTGGCAACCAAGATCACCTACCTGACCCATAGTCAGGACATCCCAATTTAGCCCAATTTAGCTCTGTCCCAAACTTTCGGCCAAGCGAAAGTCTGGGACAGAGATTTGATTGCATTTATCTGGGTAATTCCATGACATATTAAAACTAAGTGATTTGTGATCACTTTTCCCAAGCTCATCATTAACCTCAAGATTATTAACTAGTGATTCTTTGTTGCCAAGAACCAAGTCAAGTAAATTGTTTCCTCTAGTTGGTTCTGTCACAAACTGTTTTAAAAAGCAATCCTGAACCGTATCAACAAAGTCACTAGACTCAAGATTTCCTGTTACATTGTTCCAATCAATTTGTCTGAAGTTAAAATCTTCCATTAACACAACATTTTCATATCTAGATGCCTATGAATTTCGTCCAACAGCAGCTTACTTCACTCTCTATCAAGGTTTAGGGGCCTATAAATCACACCCAAAATTAGCTTTTCATGACCCTCAAGAAACTGTAGTCAATCAGATTCTGTGTCCGATGTTTCTAATCTTATATCTTGTCTAACACAACAATTAAAATTATCTCTGACATACACCACCACTCCACCATCCTTCCTGTTGACCCTATCAGTGTGGAATAGTTTATAACCCTGTATGTTGCATTCAGAAGGCATTTCTCTATCTTTCAAGTTGAACCAGGTCTCTGTTATAGCAATAATATCTATATTACCTACACTTGCAAGTAATCTTAGCTCATCTATCTTATTTCTTAGAAACCTACTATTTGCATAGTAAACCTTAAAGGAAGCTAGTCACTCGTTGCCCTCTACTATCTCTCTTTGTTTGTTGATCTATTGATTTGCCTTTACTAGCAACTTCATTTTGAATATTGTCTTTTAAACATATTCCTGAGGTATCCTGGTTATATCTGCTGTTTTCAACCCTAGTACTGCAGCCTGATGGTTTCCCACAGACACCCATACCTCTATAATCTATCAGTTTAAAGTCCTCGACAAGTCTTCAATGACCACATCAATCGAATTGGCTAATGCAACCACTCCATGCCCAGAGAGATTAACCACATCCCTTGCATACATATCATGCTTACCATAGAATATGTCCCAGTGAATGGGATTGCAAGTTGCTTGCAGTACCTGTCTAGCCAGCAATTTATACCAATTGCCCTTGATATCCGTTTATTGCCCACTCCCCTTCTAGGCAAGTTGCTACATATGATTGGGATCCCTCCCTTAGACCTAACTACCGACCAGCTACCCTGGGTCATCTCTCACTGACCAGCTACCCTGGGTCATCTCTCGCTGACCAGCTACCCTGGGTCATCTCTCACTGACCAGCTACCCTGGGTCATCTCTCACTGACCAGCTACCCTGGGTCAACTCTCATTGACCAGTTACCCTGGATCATCTCTCACTGACCAGCTACCCTGGTCAACTCTCACTGACCAGCTACCCTGGGTCATCTCTCACTGACCAGCTACCCTGGGTCAACTCTCACTGACCAGCTACCCTGGGTCAACTCTCACTGACCAGCTACCCTGGGTCATCTCTCACTGACCAGCTACCCAAGGTCATCTCTCTGTGACCAGCTACCCTGGGTCAACTCTCACTGACCAGCTACCCAGGGTCATCTCTCACTGACCATCTACCTTGGGTCAACTCTCACTGACCAGCTACCCTGTGTCAACTCTCACTGACTAGCTACCTAGAGTCAACTCTCACTGGCCAGCTACCCTGGGTCAACTCTCACTGACCAGCTACCCTGGGTCAACTCTCACTGACCAGCTACCCTGGGTCAACTCTCACTGACCAGCTACCCTGGGTCAACTCTCACTGACCAGCTACCCTGGGTCAACTCTCACTGACCAGCTACCCTGGGTCAACTCTCACTGACCAGCTACCCTTCACCCTGCTAACACCTCTCCCGTCCCTGGCTCTGGCTTCACTCTGCTCGCTGGCGTGGCCTGCTGGTGAAGCCTCTTAATTAACTTCAGCACTCAACCGTATTTTCCCTTCATCCGGTCCGTTACCAGCAACACTGTCTTCCTACCAACACCCACTCTCATTGTTTTCCAGGCTCTGTCACTCTCATTGTCTTCCAGGCTCTGTCGCTCTCATTGTCTTCCAGGCTCTGTCACTCTCATTGTCTTCCAGGCTCTGTCACTCTCATTGTCTTCCAGGCTCTGTCACTCTCATTGTCTTCCAGGCTCTGTCACTCTCATTGTCTTCCAGGCTCTGTCACTCTCATTGTCTTACAGGCTCTGTCACTCTCATTGTCTTACAGGCTCAGTCACTCTCATTGTCTTATAGGCTCAGTCACTCATTGTTTTACAGGCTCAGTCACTCTCATTGTCTTCTAGGCTCAATCGATCGATCGTGACTATGGAGCTAGAGGCTTCTCCAGGCTCAGTCACTCTCATTGTCTTCCAGGCTCTGTCACTCTCATTGTCTTCCAGGCTCTGTCACTCTCATTGTCTTACAGGCTCTGTCACTCTCATTGTCTTACAGGCTCTGTCACTCTCATTGTCTTACAGGCTCTGTCACTCTCATTGTCTTACAGACTCTGCCACTCATTGTTTTACAGGCTCTGTCACTCTCATTGTCTTACAGGCTCTGTCACTCTCATTGTCTTACAGGCTCTGTCACTCTCATTGTCTTACAGGCTCTGTCACTCTCATTGTCTTACAGGCTCTGTCACTCTCATTGTCTTACAGGCTCTGTCACTCTCATTGTCTTACAGACTCTGCCACTCATTGTTTTACAGGCTTTGTCACTCTCATTGGCTTACAGGCTCTGTCACTCTCATTGTCTTACAGGCTGTCACTCTCATTGTCTTACAGGCTCTGTCACTCTCATTGTCTTACAGGCTCTGTCACTCTCATTGTCTTACAGGCTCTGTCACTCTCATTGTCTTACAGGCTCTGTCACTCTCATTGTCTTACAGGCTCTGTCACTCTCATTGTCTTACAGGCTCTGTCACTCTCATTGTCTTACAGGCTCTGTCACTCTCATTGTCTTACAGGCTCTGTCACTCTCATTGTCTTACAGACTCTGCCACTCATTGTTTTACAGGCTTTGTCACTCTCATTGGCTTACAGGCTCTGTCACTCTCATTGTCTTACAGGCTGTCACTCTCATTGTCTTACAGGCTCTGTCACTCTCGTTGTCTTACAGGCTCTGTCACTCTCATTGTCTTACAGGCTCAGTCGCTCTCATTGTCTTCCATGTTCAATCGCTCGATCGTGACTATAGAGCTGGAAACTTCTCCAGGCTGAGGAACTGACCACCTCAAAACTACTCCGTCTAGGGTGATGGACTGATCACATCATGTTTATTTACCTCGCCACTACTTCTACTGTCTTCACTTTTTGTCACCGCTGTATTCACCTGAAGAAACCTACGGTGCCAGGGAAATATTTCGGAAATAAAGATACCCAAGTGTTGCACATGTGTCTTCTTCACCTCGCACTCACCCAGGAGTGGGGAGTGGGATCCAGGATGACGGTGTCATTCAAGAAGTTCATTGTATAAGCATGTCTAGCACTGGAGAGATGTCATCACACAGAGGCCGTACTGTTTGTAGTTGAAACTGACTTGAGATTGAAATTTGAAATGTCCTTCACTGAAAAGTTATGTTCTTGCAGTGAACACAGACTGTTCAACAGCCTCCCACCAGCCGTAAGGGGAATTATCAATATACCCCAGGTTGTCTTCAAGAGAGAGCTGGACAAATACTTAAGGTCAGTGCCGGATCAGCCGGGCTGTTGTTCGTACGTTGAACTGCATGCAACGAGCAGTAACTGCCTCATTGATCAGGCCCTGATCCACCAGGAGGCCTGGTCATGGACCGGGCCGCGAGGGCATTGATCCCCGGAATACCCTCCAGGCAGACTCCAGGTACGTAGACATCCGATGATCACCCGGAAACGAGGCTGATGTTGACTCAGTAAACATCCATTTTACTAGAAAACAAAAGAAGAGACATTTACTGAAGACGCCTGAGCGACCTTAGGTTAAGTAAGATTTATCAGGAAACAGGACAAATGCCTCCTGACGCAGATCTTATAGTCATATAGCCGAGGCCTTGTGCTGGCTTGTCGTGCCACCCATTTAAAAACTAGAGGTATTTCGGTGGATGCGACACCCGCGAAAGTTATCCTCGTACTGCATGACCTCAGCTTCCTCTACATCAATGCACGTAATTGATAAATTGATACACTGAGCTTCTTTTGAGAAAAACACATCGGCACTCGACGACTGAAGCTGACCTGAGATACATTCTCCAGTTATTGCACACATTCCAACAAAATTTTCAGCCATACAGCGTAAACTAAAAAAAAAAAAAGTTTAATCCATTTCATAACATGAATCAGTCATTAAAAACTGATGACACTAAAAGGTGTCTATTTTAATCAGGGAAAAAGTGCAAAACCATATATATATATATATATATATATATATATATATATATATATATATATATATATATATATATATATATATATATATATATATATATATATAGGGGTAGGGGAAGTGGAATATTCAAATGGCTTCAGGAAGAAATCCAAATATTCTTCCTTGAAGCCTTTTTATCCACTTCTCCGAGGCTATGGGTCCCACAATTTACACCAGAGGTG
Organism: Cherax quadricarinatus; assembly: GCF_038502225.1. Classification (NCBI taxonomy): domain Eukaryota; kingdom Metazoa; phylum Arthropoda; class Malacostraca; order Decapoda; family Parastacidae; genus Cherax; species Cherax quadricarinatus. Next base: position 9,641 of record NW_027197361.1, read on the forward strand.
GACCCCAATTTATATACATATATATATATATATATATATATATATATATATATATATATATATATATATATATATATATATATATATATATATATATATATACACGCACACACACAAACCTATCACGTCAAAGACTGGATTCCAAATCTAAAATTTACCTATTTTCCCCGACGATATTTTTCGAGAGCAGTGTGACACAAGAATATTCCTTCCTTGTGTCATCTTATGTTTCAGACAGTCACGACACAGCAGGTTCCTCTCATCTCCACATTCTTCACATGGACATTATTACTTCGCCACTAGGAGACAAACACAGTATTAATATCAATCGCTTGACCGCCAATATGGCTGACGCTCACACAGTGACGTTAAGTTCATACACTGTATATATTCCGTAGAATATACACACCAACGGAAGTATATCTCGGCAAATATATACTCAGAACCGACTTTTATCCCAAGATTATTTTAATTCCTAAATCTACCAATGCCATCCTACCTTCAGTATATATTTGTAATAAGGAACCTCGTTGTATTCTCTCAAATATTAATTATTAAATTTTTAGGAATTAATGTGAATAAGTCAAAACAGAAAACGAATTCAACAGAGTAACTTATCATTTCAGGGGAGTAAGATACATCAGTTAGGTTAAGACAGGATAACTTTGTGAAGACGTCAGAGGAACGTCAGTTTATCTTCATAAGTACGTCATAAATCCCGAGGAAACTAACGAGGGAGCACAACCGCAATCTGTGACACCAGTCGCACTGTGTGACACCTGTCGCACTGTGTGACACCAGTCGCACTGTGTGACACCTGTCGCACTGTGTGACACCAGCCGTACTGTGAGACACCTGCCGCACTGTGTGACACCTGTCGCACTGTGACACCTGTCGCACTGTGTGACACCAGCCGCACTGTGTGACACCTGTCGCACTGTGCGACACCAGCCGCACTGTGTGACACCAGTCGCACTGTGGGACACAAGTCGCACTGTGTGACACCAGCCGCACTGTGTGACAACTGTCGCACTGTGTGACACCAGCCGCACACTGAGTGACATCAACCGCACACTGTGTGACATCAGCTGCACACTGTGTGACACCAGCAGCACTGTATGACACCACCCGTACTGTGTGACACCTGTCTCATTGTATGACACCTGTCGCACTGTGTGACATCAGCTGCACACTGTGTGACACCAGCCGCACTGTGACACCAGCAGCATCATGTGACACCAGCCACACTGTGTGACACCAGCCACACAGTGTGACACCAGCCGCGCTGCGTGACACCAGCCACATTGTGTGACACCAGCCCCACAGTGTGACACCAGCCACACTGCGTAACACCAGCAGCACTGTGTGACACCAGTTGCGCTGTTTTAAACCAGCAGCGCTGTGACACAAGCCGCTAGGTGTGACACCAGCCACACTGTGTGACACCAGCCACACTATGTGACATCAGCCGCACTGTGTGACATCAGTCACACTGTGTGACACCAATCATACTGTGTGACACCAGCCGCACTGTGTGACACCAGTCCCACTGTGTGGCGCCAGCCACACTGTGTGACACTAGCAACACTATGTGACACAAGCCACACTGTGTGACACTTGCCGTACTGTGTGACACCAGCCGTACTGTGTGACACCAGCCGCTCTGTGTGATACTAGCCACACTGTGTGACACCAGCTGCACTGTGTGACACCAGCCGCACTGTGTGACACCAGCCGCTCCGTGTGACACCAGCCACACTGAGAGACCAGCCACACTGTGTGACATCAGCCACACTGTGTGACACCAGTCATACTGTGTGACACCAGCCGCATTGTGTGACAACAGTCCGACTGTGTGACGCTAGCCACACTGTGTGACACTAGCCGCATTGTGTGACACCAGCCACACTGTGTGACACTTGCCGTACTGTGTGACACCAGCCGCTCTGAGTGACAAGAGCCACACTGTGTGACACCAGCTGTACTGTGTGACACCAGCCGCACTGTGTGACACCAGCCGTTCCGTGTGACACCAGCCACACTGACACCAGCCATATTGTGTGACACCAGCGGCACTGTGTGACACCAGCCTCACTGTGAATCTAGCCGTACTGTGTGACACCGGCTGCTCTGTGTGACACCAGCCACACTGTGTGACACCAGCTGCACTGTGTGACAGCCGCACTGTGTGACACCAGCCGCACTGTGTGACACCAGCCACACTGTGACGCTAGCCGTACTGCGTGACACCAGCCACACTGTGTGATACCAGTTGCACTGTGTGATACCAGCCGCACTGTGTGACACCACCCACACTGCGTGACACCAGCCGCACTGTGTGACACCAGCCACACTGTGTGACACCAGCCACACTGTGTGACACCAGCCGCACTGTGTGACACCAGCCACACTGACACCAGCTGCACTGTGTGACACCAGTTGCAGTGTGTGACACCAGCCGCACTGTGTGACATGAGCCGCACTGTGGGACACCAGCCACACTGTGTGACACCAGCCGCACTGTGTGACATGAGCCGCACTGCGTGACACCAGCCGCACTGTGTAACACCAGCCACACTGTGTGACACCAGCCACACTGTGTGACACCAGCCACACTGACACCAGCTGCACTGTGTGACACCAGTTGCAGTGTGTGACACCAGCCGCTCTGTGTGACATCAGCCACACTGTGTGACACCAGCCGCACTGTGTGACACCAGCCACACTGACACCAGCTGCACTGTGTGACACCAGCTGCACTGTGTGACACCAACCACTCTGTGTGACACCAGCTGCACTGTGTGACACCAGCCGCAGTGTGACACCAGCCACAATGTGTGACACCAGCTGCAATGTGTGA
>NW_027197361.1:20000-22500 GCF_038502225.1 Cherax quadricarinatus
TGTGGGACCCCGCTCGTCACAGGTGCCCACTGTGATACATCATTACGTACCATGACTCGTTGTTGCCTCCCTGTCAGGTATTCTCTGATCCATTGCAGTGCCCTTCCTGTTATATGCGCCTGATGCTCTAGCTTCTGCACTAATCTCTTGTGAGGAACTGTGTCAAAGGCCTTCTTGCAGTCCAAGAAGATGCAATCAACCCACCCCTCTCTCTCTTGTCTTACTTCTGTTATTTTATCATAAAACTCCAGAAGGTTTGTGACACAGGATTTGCCTTCCGTGAATCCGTGCTGGTTGGCATTTATACTCCTGTTCCGTTCCAGGTGCTCCACCACTCTCCTCCTGATAATCTTCTCCATAATTTTGCATACTATACACGTCAATGACACAGGTCTATAGTTTAGTGCCTCTTTTCTGTCTCCTTTTTTGAAAATGGGAACTACATTTGCCGTCTTCCATACCTCAGGTAGTTGCCCAGTTTCCAGGGATGTGTTGAAGATTGTGGTAAGTGGTACGCACAACATATCTGCTCCCTCTCTAAGGACCCATGGAGAGATGTTGTCCGGTCCCATTGCCTTTGAGGTATCGATGTCCCTTAGCAGTTTCTTCACCTCCTCCTCATCTGTATGTATGTCGTCCAACACTTGTTGGTGTATTCCTTGTTGGTGTCCCCATCTGGTCTGTCCCCCCAGAGTCCTTCCTGTCTCTACTGTAAATACTTCCTTAAATCTCGTGTTGAGCTCCTCACATACCTCTTGATCGTTTCTTGTGAGTTCTCCACCTTCTTTCCTCAGCCTTATCACCTGGTCCTTGACTGTTGTCTTCCTCCTAATGTGGCTATACAGCAGTTTCGGGTCAGATTTGACTTTCGATGCTATGTCGTTTTCATACTGTCGCTGGGCCTCCCTCCTTATCTGCGCATACTCGTTTCTGGCTCTTCTACTAATCTCCTTGTTTTCCTGGGTCCTATGCCTCCTGTACCTTTTCCATTCTCTGTTGCACTTAGTTTTTGCCTCCCTACACCTTCGGGTAAACCAAGGACTCGTTTTGGTCTTCCTATTATTTCTGTTTCCCTTGGGAACAAAACTTTCCTCTGCCTCCTTGCACTTTGTTGCCACATATTCCATCATCTCGTTTACTGATTTTCCTACCATTTCTCTGTCCCACTGAACCTCCTGCAGGAAGTTTCTCATACCTGTGTAGTCCCCCCTTTTATAGTTTGGCCTGTCCCCTTCAGTTCCTGTTACCTTCTCCACTTGTAACTCTACTATATAGTCAAAACTCAGAACCACATGATCGCTAGCTCCAAGGGGCCTCTCGTAAGTGATGTCCTCGATGTCTGAACTGCTCAGGGTGAACACAAGATCCAGTCTTGCTGGCTCATCCTCCCCTCTCTCTCTGGTTGTGTCCCTGACATGTTGATGCATGAGGTTTTCAAGTACCACATCCATCATCTTGGCTCTCCATGTTTCGGGACCCCCATGTGGCTCCAGGTTTTCCCAGTCGATCTCCCTGTGGTTGAAATCGCCCATTACCAGTAACTTTGCTCTGCTCGAGTGAGCTCTTCTTGCCACCTCAGCCAGTGTGTCCACCATCACCCTGTTGTTTTCTTCGTACTCCTCTCTTGGCCTCCTGCAGTTCTGTGGTGGGTTATACATCACTCCAATGACTACTTTATGTTCTCCGGACTGAATTGTACCTACAATGTAGTCTCTTTCTCCAATCATGTCCATGCCTTCCATTTCCTCAAATCCCCATTGGTGTTTTATGAGCAGTGCAACCCCTCCTCCCCCTCTACTCCTTCTATCTTTCCTCAGGATCTGATATCCTGTTGGGAAGATTGTGTCTGTTATTGTCTCAGCGAGTTTTGTTTCTGTGACTGCTATGATGTCTGGGGATTTTTCACTGATTCTTTCATTCCACTCCTCATGTTTATTCGTTATTCCATCCGCGTTTGTGTACCAAACCTTTAGTTTCTTTTCTATCATTGTGGTCATGCAAGTATATTGGGGTTGGGGGAGCGAGAGCCTTGGTGGGGGCCTATATGGGGCTGTGGTGTAGGTGGGGTATGTGTTGATGGGGGTGGGGTCAGAATGCCCATAAGGGACAGCTGTTGGGGTGAGGTTTGTGATATGGGGGTTGGTGGCAGAGGGAACAGTGAGTGGGTTGTAGTATAGGTTGCTCAGTTGCGTTGGGAATGTCGCGGGTGGAGTCTTTTGGTGGGAGATTCTGTGGGGTGTGTTTGCCCTTCCTCCTGTGTCTGGGTCCTGCTCATTTTCATTGCTTCTCGTTCCTCCTTGCGTCTCTGTACCCTCTCTTTCAGTGTAGTCCTTTCTTCTTGTGTTCTGTCGCGGTCGAGGTATACTCTCTGGTACCCCTCTTTGTCCCTCAGTCTTGCTTTCTCTTGCAGAATCCTGGTTCGAACTGATTCTTCCTTGAAAGTTACTCTGACAGGCCGTATCCTTCCACTCGCAAACCACCCAATTCTCTGAAAATTTGT
>NW_027197361.1:25000-63219 GCF_038502225.1 Cherax quadricarinatus
AGGGAGGAAAAGGTAGGGAGTGAGGGTCTGTGGGGGGTCTGTGGGTGAGGCGGTCAAATTCCAAGGATCAGCTGTGTGTACTCACCTAGTTGTGGTTTCAGGGGTCGAGACCCAGCTCCCGGCCCCCAGTGTGTATGTGTGTGCGCGCGTTCGTGTGTGTGTCTGTGTCAAATTCCAAGGATCACTGTGTGTCAGTTGTTTATATGTGCGCCCGTGTGTGTGAGCAAATACAGAAATACTCACTTCTGTGTACCCGTAATACTAATGAGATACCATTAACACTGAGAGTAGTTCTAATAATTATAATACTAGCGTGTGTTAACAAGTCACTCTTTCACCCAGTTATGCACTACCTTTTTACTACATGTGTACCCAATACTTGCTTCTCAGATTGTACTGTCTTTGTGTCCTAAAACATTATCTCTCGAAACTGTTGTCAGGGCTGTAGTCCCATTAGTCCTTGCTCCTACAAATTTTATCTTCCTACTACTGCTAGGTGTTGTGTGTATGATAATCGCTCTGGAGCAGGGTTTAGATAGCCAGCTACCAGTGTCCGCCGGGCCGGCTCTACCCTCAGACTTCCCGCCACCACAAACAAGTGATTTGTACGTTACTCAGAGGGGACGTCCATCCAGATGCCTGATGTACGATGCTCGCTGTACGATGCTCACTGTACGATGACTCGTACACCTCGCCCTTCCGCCGCTGACTTCTTCGGCTATACTTTTCTCTTGCCCTTTTGAGTCCTCATTTACCACACTTATCACTTGTATACTGCTACTTTTATAATTTACACTTCACTTTTGGTAAGTACACTACTTATTTGTGATGACACCCAACCTGTTATGGCGGCGCTACTCCCTCAGGCCTACTGCTGCCACCACCTCTGCTTATATATATTTATGTATACATATATATATCCCCTTTCTGGCTAGCTTGTTCACGCTGTGTGCTACATCACATTTTGTCGTTACCACCCTCTCTTAATTCTATTTGGTCTTTTCTCTTTAGTCACTCGCTTTGTACTTTGTATATATGTAACAATGTGGCAACAGGTGCCCACTAGGCCTCAACGAACTGGCACTTTGAAATTTTGTTGTATAATTTCAGGCTTTCTCTCGCCTTTACTTTATTTATTTTTTCTAATACATTGGTTATCACTTGTAGGGTTGTTCACTGACGTTGTCACTAACACTGGATGCTTCTAGCTGCTAAAACACGCCCTAAAAGCACTAAGATCCTCGGAGCCTGGCGCTTGTGACCCACTACACTGTCTCCACTGTGTGTGTGTGTGTGTGTGTGTGTGTGTGTGTGTGTGTGTGTGTGTGTGTGTGTGTGTGTGTGTGTGTGTGTGTGTGTGTGTGTGGTTAATGAAAGGACGAACTATCATAAAAAATGAATAAAATAAGCTGGTTCCACTTCAGTTAAAATGGATCAGAGACTGCGGATCATTGGCTCTAGGCTTTCAACTAAGTATGAGAACATATTTGAACTGGCAGAGATATATAGAAAGAGCAAAAAGCTGACTCCATCAATTTCAAGTAAACCGTAGAGTTCAGGTAATTTAAAGAATAAATATTCGACAAATTCTAAGAACACTTTTTTGTAAGGCATCAACCACGCAACTTGTACTGCCCAAGTGTGACCTATAATAAAAAATATTTCAAAACAGAATACCTCTTCTTGAGCGTCACTCACCCACAACATGCGCAAACATGCTACTGGACCAATATTTAGAGTATGTAAAAACTTGCCTCAGAACGTTCTTCTCTTGGTTAACACAAACATTATCAGCAGGAAGCTCAGAATCATTACTGGTCGTGAGAAGATAAGCGTAGGTAGTACCTACTGTATTTAAAAAAGGCAAAAATCACTTCACCTGGGAAAGGATACATACGTTATGACACCCTTAGACTCTCAACGACTTGCCCAACAGTCCTGCTCTTGGTGTTCTACCTTATCGCGGCAGACACACTCATATTACCCATTCCAAAAGCAAACCTCACAAATTTAGAACCAACTAATTAACACTCTATTTGTATAAAGTTTTTGAGAAAATTGTCCTTAACGGAATCAATGTTCAAACACAGCATCAACTCTCTCCCGGTCTTTATGGGTCTCTGCCAGGGAGAAACACCCAGACTTGCTTTGCCAAGTTCTTTACCAGACTTTAGAGACCTAGCACAAAGGCAGTTTTTATTGACCGGAAAGCTGCCATTGGTACAGCCATGAAAGAACATATCTCGGAACAGTTGGCCTACTTCGGTGTCAGAGGAAAACTATTAACTTGAGCCCAAGGACACCTGAGCAACAAAATAGGCTCAGTCATATATAAAGTGCCATAAAGTGCCAAGAGTATCACCATTAACTCACTTTAGCTGGGCACTTCTCAAGGTGGAGTACTGAGCCCTGTTCTCTTTAAGAACTAATGAGTAATCCTGTGTCAAACATCTTTACCAACTCATCCAAGAGATTACAATATCCTCGACGCCTTCATAACTAGACATTAACTTTCGTCTCGACATATCCAGGGACAAGACATAAATCTTATGTACAAATAAGTGCATTAATTACCCACTATCCTTTCAAATAAAAAAAACTAGCACTGAGTTTCATGAACAATACAGATACTTAGGATTTATAATTAACACCGCTGTTGTAACAAACTTACACTCAAGACGTGAAGGACGACTTAATACTTAAGGTTCATAACTCTCAGTGATCACTATATCCTACAACTGATTAACTTTCCACCCATTGTTTTTAATAAACTTTAGTATTGTATAACAAGGCCTTGAGGGTAATTCTTAGTGCTCCAGTGTGCACTAAAATTATCAACCTGTTAAGATCATCAAACTTCGGGAGTGTCCAGCAGCGCTCGTGGATGTGCTGTCTCATGCCTGCCACATGCCACGTAGTGCCGGTTCATGGTCTATACACCAACTGCCTGAAAGCAAATGTGACTAATCACGGTAAATTGAAGCACCCTATTAAATACAATACACATGTCAACGACATCCCTCTCTACTCATTTTCCAGGGTATATATCACAGATGCCCCTCACTAAGAGTAATAATGAGAGTCCTCTCCTTGTAATACAGCAAAGCAAGAAACTCTTGCCTTGCATGTAGATACCTTGCTGCCCAGTGAGCACTATGCTTACACTTCCGCCTCAGTTCAGCAGAGTACAGGTCGCTCTGGAACAGTTTGCAAAATAGACAAAAGTAGTCTGTATAGACTAGCAGCATCAGCGTGAACAACTGCCTTAGCTCAGCATTACTCGAGCCTGGCTGCACTGAAGATCACAACCGACACATTACAAAACACAGGAAAGGTAATCTGTGACTCCAAGCTCTTACTTCAAAATAGACACCAGGAACATCGTAATGGACATTAAAAATAACAAATAGTGCTCAGAACAAAGGCTACTTTTAATTTTATTTGTCTGGATACTTCCCCACATAGGAATCAGCTGCCGTGATGACACTGATGAAGAAGCTATATTAGGTCTGCTCCTGACAGGAGTGTATATATGTGTATGTTTGAATATTTCGATGCTATTCTACAATCCTCTTCAGCAGATTAATCTTTTGTGATTCTGTCCCCATGTGGGTTATTACTGAGCATTGATAAGTGTTCATTACACTTTGGTTATTCATGAGTATGTTTGTACAAGTGCATATATGGCCTCTAATAAATTACTATAATGTCACACAACTTAACCAGGGACGTATCTACGGAAATTAGCGCCTATGGCAAGCACTGTCCAAACATCTGACACCTGTCATTTAGATAACTTTACCAAAATACAAGTCAAGCTCGTTAATATTTTAATTATGGAACTACAGGGAAATTACAACTGCACCTTCCTTGCTTTCACTGATGCAAAATAATCTATGATGTGCTCAATTTTTTTCTTTTCAGTTTCTTCTCTTTCTCACAGCTTGCGATGGTTATCATTATCTGAATAACAATGCAAAGATTGGGGAAGAGACTCTCATCTCCATACTGAACAATAAAATAGAGAAACTTTTCAGGTTTTGATATTTTCATGTTGGCCCGACTTGACAGCAATACTCTGCAATCCAAAATTTCTTCATATAACTGCTGTCCATACATCAGAGCTGTACAATTCTCCCAAATTTTCGCACTCCTTTCTTAGGTCGCTACTGTCAGCGCCGTAAAACAGTCCCTCGACATCGAGAAGGACCCCAAACTTAGCGTCAAGGTCGTGCAAACGAGCGAATCTTTCATCCACTTCTCTGTGAAGACGGTCGAGTGCTCCTTTCATGACTTTTTCCATATCTTCCTTGTTTGTTAACCCAACGTCTTTCGAGTTTTCATCAGTCATTCGTTTTCTTTCGTCTCAGTGGTGACGTGTACTTAGCTCTGTGAAGACCTGTTTGTGTGCTCTCTGTGAATCTGAACCAGGATGCCCTCTCTTGAGCAACTTTACCAGCAGCTGAGAGAAGAGCTCAGAGTTGCTAAGATGGAGATACGGCGATTAACGGAGGAGAACAAGAGGATTCGTAGTAATCCTCCTGTTGTGAGTCCCCAGGTTAAGAGGGGAGCTTGGTCAGTGGCCGGGCAACATGGAACCAAGCTGAAGATCAAGAAAACGGTTGGAGAGGCAGAAACAACGAGAAACCAGAAGACTACCGTGGAAACTTCCAACCCATTCTCGGTGCTACCTGACGAATGTGAGTGTTCTACTGGGAATGCCACAACGAGCACCAAAGAAGCATTGGCAGACGTGAGTGAGACATCCCTAGAAACCCCAACGAAGACCATCGAGAACGTCTTGACGAATTCTACAAGTGGTGTAATGCTACCTGGCGAATGTGAGTCGACTACTCGGAGCATCACGACGGACGACGCCAAGGAAGGTAAAAACATTGTTGTTGTTGGGGATAGCCAGATTAGGTACATGGATAGGGCATTCTGCTTGAAGGATAGGAGTAGGAGGCAGAGAGTGTGTTTTCCTGGGGCTGGGATGAAGGATATTGTTAGCCGTCTGGATGACATCATGAGAGGTAATGGGAGCAATCCTATTATCTGTCTCAGTGCTGGAGGCAACGATGTTGGCAGACGTAGGAGTGAGGACCTGATTAGCAGGTATAGGTCAGCAATAGAGATAATTAGGAGGAAGGGTGGGAAACCTGTCATATGTGGCATTTTGCCAAGGAGAGGAGTTGGAAATGAATGGTTGTCCAGAGCAATTGGTGTCAATTGCTGGCTGGACAAATACTGTAAGGAAAATGCGGTAACATTCATTGACAACTGGGACCTCTTCTATGGCAGAAATGACATGTATGCCAGGGATGGGGTTCACTTATCTAGGTGTGGGGTGGGAGCACTGGCCAACGCAGTGGAGGGAGCTGTTAGGTCTTTAAACTAGGAATAGTTAGTGGTATGGGTTTTGGCGGGAAAACTGTGAAGTCGCAGGGTAGTAATATGAGTACTAGGAGAACTAGTAATAGGCAAAATGAGGTGGATATTGGAAAGCCAGTGGCACTAATTGACAAGGACAGTAATAGGTTTAGTGGAATAACAGAAAGGAGCAGGAAGGGTAAAGAGAGAGGAGGGTCTTTAAATATTTATTACACAAATAGTCGCAGTGCTAGGAATAAGATGGACGAGTTGAGACTAGTTGCTAGTGCAGGTAACATAGATGTATTTGCCATTACTGAGACGTGGTTTAATTCAAAAAGTCGGGACATGCCTGCAGAATGTCACATTCAGGGTTTTAAATTGTTCCAAGTAGATAGAAGTATCGGGAAGGGGGGTGGGGTGGCATTGTATGTCCGAGATCGCTTGAACTGTTGCATAAAAACGGGTATTAAGTCTGAAGTAACACATACAGAGTCTGTTTGGATAGAATTTTCAGAGGGGCATGAAAAATTAATTTTAGGTGTGATATACCGTCCCCCAAATTTAGATAGGGACCAGGGGAGACTACTATGGGAGGAAATTGTTAGGGCCACAAGGCACGATAATGTAGTAATTCTAGGAGACTTTAACTTTAGTCATATTGATTGGAATTTCTTGACTGGGAATTTAGAATCATACGACTTCTTAGAAGTAGTTCAGGATTGTTTTTTGAAGCAGTTTGTGACAGAACCTACAAGGGGTAATAACCTGCTTGACTTAGTTCTGGCAAACAATGAATCCCTTGTTAATAATTTAGAAGTTTCAGAGGAACTGGGTGCTAGCGACCACAAATCAATTACATTTAGAATTGAATGGAAGTATGATAGTAGGGATAACTCAGTAACAGTCCCAGATTTTCGCTTAGCAGATTACGATGGGCTTAGAGAACACTTATCATCTGTTGACTGGGGTAACGAAGAGAGCTATCAATATGACAGTTTTCTGAACACAATACATGCTGCTCAAAGAACGTTTATCCCTTATAAAGAAATTAGATCAAATAGAAATGACCCAAAATGGATGAATAATAGGCTGAAATATCTACTAGGGCATAAGAAAGGAATTTATAGGCGTATCAAAAGAGGCGAGGGTCATCTTATGAATCAGTATATTGACATTAAGAGGGACATTAAAAAGGGGATAAGAAAAGCTAAAAGGGACTATGAAATTAAAGTTGCTAGGGATTCTAAAACTAACCCAAAAAGTTTTTTCCAGGTATATAGAACAAAAGTCAGAGATAAGATAGGTCCCCTTAAAAATAACTATGGGCATCTTACTGACAAAGAGAATGAAATGTGCTCGATTTTAAATAATTATTTTCTCTCGGTTTTTACACAGGAAGACACTAATAATATTCCGGTAATTAATTTTTATAGTGGATCAGAAGAAGATAAATTATGTAACATCACAGTCACTAGTGAAATGGTTGTGAAGCAGATAGACCGACTGAAGCAAAATAAGTCACCGGGTCCTGATGAGGTTTTTTCAAGGGTTCTAAAGGAATGCAAAATGGAAGTCTGTGAACCATTAACTAATATTTTTAATTTATCTCTTCAAACAGGTGTAGTGTCTGATATGTGGAAGATGGCTAATGTAATTCCTATTTTTAAAACAGGGGACAAGTCGTTACCGTCAAATTACCGCCCAATAAGCCTGACCTCAATTGTAGGCAAATTACTAGAGTCAATTATAGCTGAGATTATAAGAAGCCATCTCGATAAGCATAGCTTGATTAATGATACTCAGCATGGATTCACAAGAGGCCGGTCTTGTCTAACTAATTTATTAACTTTCTTCAGTAAAGCTTTTGAGGCTGTTGACCACGATAAAGAATTTGATATTATTTACTTAGATTTTAGTAAGGCATTTGATAGAGTTCCGCACCAAAGACTGTTGAAGAAAGTAGCAGCTCATGGCATTGGGGGAAGGGTGCTCTCGTGGATCGAATCATGGCTCACAGACAGGAAGCAGAGAGTGTCCATAAATGGGGTTAAATCCGAGTGGGGATCAGTAACAAGTGGCGTTCCACAGGGATCAGTCTTGGGCCCGTTGTTGTTTATAATATATATCAATGATCTTGATGAAGGAATTACTAGTGATATGAGCAAATTCGCCGATGACACGAAGATAGGTAGGATAATTGATTCAAACGTAGATGTTAGGGAACTTCAGGAGGATTTAGACAAACTCTACTCTTGGTCAGAAAAGTGGCAGATGCAGTTCAATGTAGATAAATGCAAGGTTCTGAAGCTCGGGAGTGTCCATAACCCTAGCACTTATAAGTTAAATACAGATTGCGAAAAGGACTTGGGGGTTATGGTAAGCATCAACCTTAAACCACGTAATAAGGCAAATAGATTACTGGGATTTATATCAAGAAGTGTAAGCAACAGAAGTCCAGAGGTCATACTGCAGCTTTGAAGCAGAAGTAAGAATCCTGGCGCTTATATAGTAACGTTGATGCAGACTCAATTCACTGGTAGGCGGGATTCCCCAGTGGAAGTAGGTCCTTGTGTACGAATGGTATATAATACCGACAAGATGAGATTAAGACACATGTGCAACATCTGGGTATCTTTATTGTAGACGTTTCGCCATCCAGTGGCTTTATCAATACAAATTCTAGGACATAACTTGAAGACAGTAGAACTATGTACAGAAGATGAGGTAATCAGTCCCTCAACCTAGGAGTAGGTGCGAACAGCACCATAGTCGTGGAGATTCTGAAGCAGAAGAAAGAATCCTGGCGCTTATATAGTAACGTCAGGTGAAGCAGACGAGGGCATATTCACTGGTAGGCGGGATTCCCCAGTGGAAGTAGGTCCTTCCCAAAGAGATGGGTTAGTTGTAGTAGTAGTTGTCGTAGTCGTGAAGGTTATGTACATGTCCTCAGAATTAAGATTCCATGATGTTGCAGTGTCTGACAAGTTGTGTACGAATGGTATATAATACCGACAAGATGAGAGTAAGACACATGTGTATCTTTATTGTAGACGTTTCGCCATCCAGTGGCTTTATCAATACAAATTCTAGGACATAACTTGAAGACAGTAGAACTATGTACAGAAGATGAGGTAATCAGTCCCTCAACCTAGGAGTAGGTGCGAAGAGCACCATACTTATATAGTAACGTCAGGTGTAGCAGACGAGGGCATATTCACTGGTAGGCGGGATTCCCCAGTGGAAGTAGGTCCTTCCCAAAGAGATGGGTTAGTTGTAGTAGTAGTTGTCGTAGTCTTGAAGGTTATGTACATGTCCTCAGAATATTCCATGATGTTGCAGTGTCTGACTGTGGACTAACTGCAACATCATGGAATCTTAATTCTGAGGACATGTACATAACCTTCACGACTACAGAATGGACATAAACAACTACTACTACAACTAACCCATCTCTTTGGGAAGGACCTACTTCCACTGGGAAGGGGAATCCCGCCTACCAGTGAATATGCCCTCGTCTGCTACACCTGACGTTACTATATAAGCGCCAGGATCCTTTCTTCTGCTTCAGAATCTCCACGACTATGGTGCTGTTCGCACCTACTCCTAGGTTGAGGGACTGATTACCTCATCTTCTGTACATAGTTCTACTGTCTTCAAGTTATGTCCTAGAATTTGTATTGATAAAGCCACTGGATGGCGAAACGTCTACAATAAAGATACCCAGATGTTGCACATGTGTCTTACTCTCATAAATTTGTTAGAAAACATTCAGCGTAGGATGACTAAATTAATACATAGCATTAGAAATCTTCCTTATGAAGAAAGATTGAAGACTCTTAAGTTACATTCACTTGTTAGACGAAGAATGAGGGGAGACCTGATCGAAGTGTATAAGTGGAAGATAGGTATTAATAAAGGGGATATTAACAAGGTCTTGAGGATATCTCTCCAAGAGAGAACCCGCAGTAATGGATTTAAATTAGATAAGTTTAGATTTAGAAAGGACATAGGAAAGTATTGGTTTGGAAATAGGGTAGTTGATGAGTGGAACAGTCTACCTAGTTGGGTTATTGAGGCTGGGACTTTGGGTAGTTTCAAATTTAGGTTGGATAAGTACATGAGTGGGAGGGGTTGGATTTGAGTGGGACTTGCACATCGGAGCTTGTTTCTTGGGTGGCATTGAAAATTGGGTTGGTCAAATGTTTTGTTAGTGGGATGAATTGTAAAGGACCTGCCTAGTATGGGCCTAAGAACATAAGAACGAAGGAACACTGCAGAAGGCCTACTGGCCCATGCGAGGCAGGTCCAAGTCTCCTACCGGCTTAAGCCAATGCACCCAACCTAGTCAGGTCAGGTCACATTGACTTAAGGGAGGAACACGGCAACCGACCTGGTAGCACAAGCTATCAGGTCCAACTCACACCCACCCACATCCACTCATGTATTTATCCAACCTATTTTTAAAGCTACACAACGTTCTGGCCTCTATAACTGTACTTGGGAGTTTGTTCCACTCATCCACAACTCTATTACCAAACCAGTACTTTCCTATATCCTTCCTGAATCTGAATTTTTCCAACTTAAAACCATTGCTGCGAGTCCTGTCTAGGCTAGATATTTTCAGCACACTATTTACATCCCCTTTATTTATTCCTGTCTTCCATTTATACACCTCAATCATATCCCCCCTAATTCTACGTCTTTCTAGAGAGTGCAGATTCAGGGCCCTTAGTCTATCCTCATAGGGAAGGTTTCTGATACATGGGATCAACTTTGTCATCCTCCTTTGTACATTTTCCAGAGAATTTATATCCATTCTGTAATACGGTGACCAAAACTGTGCAGCATAATCTAAATGAGGCCTAACCAAGGATGTATAGAGTTGAAGAACAACCTGAGGACTCCTATTATTTATGCTTCTTGATATGAAGCCAAGGATTCTATTAGCTTTATTGCGAACACTTATGCACTGTTGTCTTGGTTTCAGATTACTGCTAACCAGAACTCCTAAATCTTTTTCGCAATCCGTAATATTAAGATCTACATTATTTAGTTTATATGTGGCATGGTTATTGTCCTGTCCAACATTTAGAACTTTGCATTTGTCTATATTAAACTGCATCTGCCACTTCTCCGACCACTGCATCAGTCTATTCAAATCTTCCTGGAGTGCTCGAATGTCCTCGTCAGAATGAATTCGACGGCCTATTTTGGTGTCATCGGCAAACTTGCCGATGTCGCTCTTTATGCCCTCATCTATGTCGTTTATGTAGATTGTGAACAGCAGGGGGCCCAACACTGACCCCTGTGGAACACCGCTCGTGACGCTTCCCCACTCTGATTTCTCCCCATTTATGCAAACTCTCTGCTGCCTATTTGTCAACCATGCCTCTATCCAGGAAAAAATTTCTCCTCCTATTCCATGTGCTTTAATTTTCCTCAATAGTCTCTGATGTGGGACCCTGTCAAAAGCCTTACTGAAGTCCATATACACAATATCATATTCATTACCATGATCTACCTCCTCAAATACCTTAGTGAAAAAAGTTAATAAATTCGTAAGGCAGGAACGCCCCTTTGTAAAACCATGCTGAGATTCGTTGATTAATTTATGCTTTTCAAGGTGGCTACGAACTGCCTCGGCAATTATTGATTCCATAAATTTTCCCACTATGGAGGTTAGGCTTATTGGTCTATAGTTCGAAGCTAAGGACCTGTCACCTGTTTTGAAAATAGGTATCACATTTGCCATTTTCCACTTATCTGGCACCATGCCAGTTTGTAGTGATATGTTGAAAAGATTAGCCAAAGGTGTGCTAAGCTCCTCTTTACATTCCTTTAGAACCCTTGCATACAGTTCATCAGGGCCTGGGGATTTGTTAGGTTTTAATTTATCTATTTGCCTAAGGACCATGTCACTTGTGACCCTAATCGTGCACAGTTTATTATCGTCCTGTTCTACATAATTTATCATTACTGGAATATCGCTGGTATCCTCCTGTGTAAAAACTGAGAGGAAGTATGTGTTAAAAATTCTACACATTTCCTTATCACTGTCAGTGAGCTGACCCGAGGAACTTTTGAGTGGGCCTATCTTGTCCCTGATCTTACTTCTGTATACCTGAAAGAATCCTTTTGGGTTAGTCTTCGATTCTCTTGCAACTTTAACCTCATAATCTCTTTTTGCTTTTCTAATTCCCTTTTTTATTTCTCTCTTTAACTGAATATATCGATTTCTTAATTGCCCCTCTCCTCTTTTGATTTGCCTATATATGCCTCTCTTTTGACCAATCAGATATTTTAATCTATTGTTCATCCATTTAGGATCATTTTTGTTTGATCTGATTTCCCTATTTGGAACATAATTTGACTGAGCAGCTAGAACTATGCCCTGGAAAGCATCATATCGGCAACCATCACCACCTACCTGACCCTTAGTCAGGTCATTCCAGTTCAGCCCACCTAAGTAATTTTTCAGTCCTATGAAATCAGCCAAGCGAAAGTCAGGGACGGAGACTTGATTGCCATTATTAGGGGAATTCCATGATATATTAAAACTGAGTGATTTGTGATCACTTTCCCCAAGCTCATCATTAACCTCAAGATTATTAATTAGTGTTTCCCTACTGGCAAGAACCAAGTCAAGGAGGTTATTTCCCCTAGTTGGCTCTGTCACAAACTGTTTTAAAAAACAATCCTGGATCGTATCAAGAAAGTCACCTGACTCTAAATTTCCTGTCAAATTGCTCCAGTCAATCTGTCTATAGTTGAAATCTCCCATTAGCACAACATTTTCGTATGTAGATGCCTTACGAATTTCGTCCCATAGAAGTTTACTGCACTCCCTATCAAGATTTGGGGCCCTGTAAATCACACCCAAAATTAGTTTTTCTCGGCCCTCGAGAAGCTGTAACCAAACAGATTCAGTGGCTGACGCTTCTAATTTAATATCTTGTCTAACACAACAATTTAAATTGTCTCTGACATACATCGCTACTCCACCACCTTTCCTGTTGACCCTGTCAGTGTGGAATAATTTATAGCCTTGTATGTGACATTCAGAGGGCATCTCTCTATCTTTCAGATTGAGCCAGGTCTCTGTTATAGCAATAATATCTATGTTTCCTGCACTTGCAATTAATCTTAGCTCATCTATCTTATTTCTTACACTCCTGCTATTAGTATAGTAAACCTTAAGGGAGCTAGTCCCTTGCTGCCCTCTGCTGTCCCCCTTTGTTTGCTGACCTGATCTATTGTCTTTATTTATAACTTCATGCTGAATGCCTTTTATACATTTACTGTTTCCAACCCTAGTGTTGCAACCTGCTTGTTTCCCACACACACCCATACCTCTATCTTCCATCAGTTTAAAATCATAGGCATTTCACCAATGGCCTTCTCAATCGAGTCTGCAAGTGCTACCACCCCAGCCCCAGAGAGATGTACCCCATCCCTTGCATACATATCATGTTTGCCATAAAAGTTGTTCCAGTTGTCAATGAATGGGATTGCAAGTTCCTTGCAGTATCTGTCTAGCCAGCAATTTACACCAATTGCCCTAGACAACCATTCATTTCCTACTCCCCTTCTAGGCAAGATGCTACATATGATTGGGATCCCTCCCTTAGACTTAATGAAATCTATAGCTGACCTGTACTTATCTAGCAGCTCTTCTCTCCTACCCTTCCCAATATCATTTCCACCAGCACTGAGACAGATAATGGGCTTGTTCCCATTACCTGACATGATATTATCCAGCCTGTTGACAATGTCCCCAACACCAGCTCCAGGGAAGCACACTCTATCTCTCATCTTCTTATTCCTATTACAAAAAGCACGGTCAATATATCTTACCTGAGAGTCACCAACCACAAGAATGCGCTTACCTCCATTAGCAGGGGCAGTAGTACCCTTACCTTCACTGGCCACTGAAGTACATTCATCCTGAAGAACAGAGAAGCGATTTCCTACCTTCAGATCTTCACTCTTAACTTTCCTTACTCTGATGCGCCTCCCATTACTGTGAACCACTCGCCACTTGTAGCAGGTTGAACATTAAAATGGTATAAAATACCGACAGGTTGTTAGGTAAGACACATATGCAACAGTTAGACAACTTTATTCCGAAACGTTTCGCCTACACACTTTAAGGGTGATGGACTGATTACATCGTCTTCACATCTCTACTGTTCCTGCCTACTTTCTGTATTCGACTGAAGAAGCCTACTGTGTAGGCGAAACGTTTCGGAATAAAGTTGCCTAACTGTTGCCTATGTGTCTTACCTACCAACCTGTCGGTATTGTATACCATTTTGATGTTCATCTTGTCAGACACTGCAACACATGGCCTCTTGGTACAGAAAACACCTTGGACAACCCTTTCAAGTGAGAACTGTTGGATCTGAGAGGGACCTGACCTCTCAGTGGCTACATTCTCACTACTACTACTACTCTGCACCTCTCCTTCCGACAGTATTTAAGTCTCCGCACTGTCGCTTGATCTTCAGATAGTTCCTGACTATGGAACTGAACTTCTCCAGGCTGAGGGACTGACAACCTCAAATTCTACGACTTTAAGGGTGATGGACTGATTACATCGTCTTCACATCTCTACTGTTCCTGCCTACTTTCTGTATTCGACTGAAGAAGCCTACTGTGTAGGCGAAACGTTTCGGAATAAAGTTGCCTAACTGTTGCCTATGTGTCTTACCTACCATCTGCAATAACAGTTGCAACCTATTTCTAAGCAAGATGCATCGGTGTTCAAAGTATGAAGCCGATCAGAAGATACTTTCTTAAACTCTGGGAAGGACATCCGCAGATGCCAATAGTTGCATAAACCTTTCGCTAGTTAGTACACCATCTTTGAAAATTTTAAACCGATGGAATGAGGCGTTTTTAAATTTTCTCTTTTCTTTCATTCTCCCTTTCTCAAATCTCACTCTCTTATCTCTCACCTACTTTCTTTTGCCAGCCTCTTAGTATATACTTTTTTATCCTCCCGTTTTAGCCCTAAAGACTGAGCGTGCTGGATATTTCAGCCTGGGTGGACCAGGCGCCAGGTGTCAGAGACATCATATTGGTAAGTAATGACATTGTTGAAGGGGAGAGTTCACAGTAATTAGACCTGGGATGGCTGGGGGTCTAGTTAGACTCGACTAACGAGTGATTGATTATCGACAACACTCACCCTCCTGTCTCAGTCCTCTTTCTCTCCACTTTACTCCTCTCTCATTTTCCACTTCCCTCCTCTTCTCTCACTCTCTGCTTTGACCTGTGTCAACAGGAGCCTTCTTGATCCCGTACTTCGTGATGCTGACCTTCCTGGGACTGCCACTCTTCTACCTGGAATTGGCAGTAGGTCAGCGGATCCGCAAGGGAGCGCTGGGTGCCTGGCACCAAGTCTCCCCTAGCCTAGGTGGTGTTGGCATCGCTTCCGCTGTCGTCTCCTTCGCTGTCGCTCTGTACTACAACACCGTCATCGCCTGGTGCCTCTACTACCTCTTTCAGGTAACCTCATAGTCTGGTGCCTCTACTGCCTCTTTCAGGTAACCTCATAGCCCGGTGCCTCTATTACCTCGTCCAGGTAAGTTCATAGCCTGGTGCCTCTACTGCCTCGTCCAGATAAGTTCATTACCTGGTGCATCTAGTGCCTCGTCCAGGTAAGTTCATGGCCTGGTGCCTCTACTGCCTCGTCCAGGTAAGTTCATAGCCTGGTGCCTCTCCTGCCTCGTCCAGGTAAGTTCATTACCTGGTGCATCTACTGCCTCGTCCAGGTAAGTTCATAGCCTGGTGCCTCTCCTGCCTCGTCCAGGTAAGTTCATAGCCTGGTGCCTCTCCTGCCTCGTCCAGGTAAGTTCATTACCTGGTGCATCTACTGCCTCGTCCAGGTAAGTTCATTACCTGGTGCATCTACTGCCTCGTCCAGGTAAGTTCATAGCCTGGTGCCTCTCCTGCCTCGTCCAGGTAAGTTCATTACCTGGTGCATCTACTGCCTCGTCCAGGTAAGTTCATAGCCTGGTGCCTCTCCTGCCTCGTCCAGGTAAGTTCATAGCCTGGTGCCTCTCCTGCCTCGTCCAGGTAAGTTCATAGCCTGGTGCCTCTACTGCCTCGTCCAGGTAAGTTCATAGCCTGGTGTGAAGGCTTACTCAGCCCTGTAAGATCTTAAGTAGGTTTTACCAAGGCTCGCTCCTCCTTAGGAAAATTAATGAATAGAAAAAGAATAATAACATACAAATATAAACACTTTATTGTTATAATTGAAAATATAAAACATTTAAATATGAACTTTTATCCTACGTGAAAGAGAAATGAAAAATGAAATATAAAAATATTTGAATTCAACGCTAATATGTACAGTTAGACTGGGGTGTCTGGTTGATGTTAACACCGCGCCTTGTAGAAATTGTAGCCGTTGCTGATGATGGGGGGGGGCGGTCACAGCTGTTGAGTGACAACCCAAAGACTAGTTCGTCACAGTGTCTCTAGCCTTGAACAATCCGTCAAGATGGTAGGAACGCAGGTCCTTCACCACTGCAAAGATGGGTGGTAGTTGCCTGGGGTTGGCTACACTCAGGTATGTAGATAAAAAGTGACGTCCCAGAACTCATGTGAAGTTTGTCTCCTTCAGCACTGTTTCTGTGGTTGCCAGATGACCCAAGCTGACATTCCAAGATAGAAAGAGATGAAAGTTAACCACTGCTTGAAAAATCACTCTCCATGATAAGTAAAGTATTTAAAAGACTGGTGAGGATTTAAAAGCATGTTATACATGAAAGTCAAGGTATTATGAATTAAGTTTTCACAGTTAAAAATGAAGCTTTTAACCAATATATCCATTAAAAGCAGGAGCAGAGGCTTTTACTTACAGTTGTGCTGGGAGCTGTGAGTCATGTGATTATCCATTTGGTCGAAGCCCCACACGTCACCTTTCCGGGTGGAGAATAGGGGGGGGGAGGATAGCGGAAGCTAGACACTGACCCTACCTTAACAAGCAGACTGGCAATCAAACTATCACCATATACTCGCCCGCTACTCCTATCTGTTGAACTTTTCCATCACGCCTGGTGCCTTTACTGCCTCGTCCAGGTAAGTTCATAGCCTAATGCCTCTACTGCCTCGTCCAGGTATACTCTAGTCAGGTCTCTCAGTGTTTCTCTCAGCCGAATAACTCAGGCGTTTATGAATTATATAACGGAGAACTTGATCATACCGGATGTGAAAAGCACTTACGAGCCTTGTTAGGTAAACTCTAAAACAGGACAACCGTGTATAATGTCCGTAATAAGGACATTAAACTGCTTGGTGTCCATTGTGGCTCATACGTGTCAGAAAACCATGTCTTGGTAACCAGGACATTTTATTATGGAAACATTCTGGACTTTCTTTTGTTTTCTACATGCGCTTAATATGGTGGTGGTTCCATGCTGGTGCCGCATACTCAAAGATGGGTACAATGTTGTTTGTGTATATAAACAAGTATCAGTTCACGAGTGTTAAACTCCAGAAATAGTGCCTGAGAAGGAATTATCAGTAAATTTAAACTTCAACAATCAAAGAACGGCAGCGCAAGAGCATATGGTTACACAAAAGGCCTAGAAACTAGGCCAAATCTACTCCTATAACCCCGAAGAGGTTATAGGAACCCAACATGAAGTTAAGACAAAATGATCATGATTGTCATAGTTACTAAACCCACAATAATAATGAAGGCGGAAGAAAACCCTAATTCTGATGTAGTCTAAGTAAGTTTTGCGAAGGTATTTGACAAGTGTGATCAGTGAGTGACAACACAGGAAATGAGGTACATAGGTTTAACGGGAAAAGTAGGCAGATGGATGTTAATTTTTCTGACGAACAGAAAACAAAGATATAAGCAGATTCCAACTGCTTAAATATGAAAAGAATAAAGAACTCAAAAGGAACTATGTATACATAACGAAGGAGAACCACCAAGTAGAACTATACGAACATTTGAAGGATCTGGGAGTGACAATGTCAGCTTACCTGTCTTTTAAAGAATACAGTAAGGCAAATGTCACGAAAACCAGGAAAATAATGGGGTGAAAAGTGAAAAATTTAAAAAAAAAAAAAATAAAAAAATAAAATAATGTCAACGGTGACATTCAAATCCACTAAGTTCTTTCACTCAAAGCGTTGATGGTATATTCAAGGTAGAGATATATCTCTGCTGAAACAGATACATAAATCGTTTACGGACCACATAGAACCAGTGAAACATTTAATTACTGGGAAAGCCTCAAAGCTCTGAATGTGTACTCTCTGGAACAGAGAAGATACATGATATTATGCACATTGAAGGTACTTGACGACAGAATCACAAACATACACACTACCATGACAATATACTGGAGTGAGGGATGTGGGAGGAAGTGTAAAATAAACCCAGTGAAAAGCAGGGCGCGCATGGGCACAATATGAGAACACTGTATCACCGTCCGTGGGCATAGATTATCCAACATTCTACCAGAAGACGTATACATTGCTTGGACAATTGTAAAAGTGCCAGATCAACCAGGCTGTCATGGATATGAAGGCCAGAGGGCTGCCAATAACAAAAGACTGGTTGACCAGGTAAACAACAGACAAACGTGGCCGTAGGGTAGGCTGAGAAAATAGAAAAACTCTCGAAACTGTTCTCGGGTATATCATAGGTTTTCGAGGGAGTCCATCCAGGTGCATAGAGTCTGATGGGAGTCTCCTGGGATGTCTCTCCTCCTTGAATAGATAAGTGAATATTATAATGTTACTGGAGGTGGCAGGTCATTGTCTGGTCTGGTTGTGAGGTGTATTTAGCCTGGCATGAGCTCGTATTGGAAAATACAATTAGTGTTGATAAGTTAGTGGAGGAGAAGTAAACGGATTTCCTGGGTGTGATTATGGAGAGTGCAATCACTGGAAGGGTTCAGCCCCAGGTATAGTGGTATCTGGGAGCAGGGAATAGCGTAAGCAAGAAATGGGAATAGAAGTAGAGAAGGTAATGGGGTGGAGAGGGAAATAGGTGTGGAGACGGGGTGCATTTGTTATTTGTCACTGTCTGTCGTCTTCCTGCAGGTCTGTCCACCCTGGTTGACGAATGTCTCTTGCGTCATTTGCTGTGTCGTTGTAATTACATATTTGAGTTTGTGGGGAGCACGTGATTAGACAGTGATGGAAGCTGTAGCTCGTGGGTACACGTATATTAGACAGTGATGGAAGCTGTAGCTCGTGTGTACACGTATATTAGACAGTGATAGAAGCTGTAGCTCGTGTGTACACGTATATTAGACAGTGATGGAAGCTGTAGCTCGTGTGTACACGTATATTAGACAGTGATGGAAGCTGTAGCTCGTGTGTACACGTATATTAGACAGTGATGGAAGCTGTAGCTCGTGTGTACACGTATATTAGACAGTGATGGAAGCTGTAGCTCGTGTGTACACGTATATTAGACAGTGATGGAAGCTGTAGCTCGTGTGTACACGTATATTAGACAGTGATGGAAGCTGATGGAAGCTGGTGTGTACATTACCTTCTGCTGGGTTACTGTCAACATCTTTCCTCAACATTACTGTTATTCAAGAGAAAAATACATATTCCCTAAAGTCATTAACTTGATTATCTTCAAATGATCCATCCGTCTTCCCTGTTCTACATGTTCACTACATGTTCACTACATGTTCACTCTCTTAAGTCTCTTCTCTAACTTGTATATTGTATTTTTTGTGCTTATATATGTGAATATCTATATTACTATAAATTTGTAACTTCGAGAAAAGAATTCTATAAAAACATTGCACCGATAATAAGAACATTGCACCGATAATAAGAACATTGCACCGATAATAAGAACACTGCACCGATAATAAGAACATTGCACCGATAATAAGAACACTGCACCGATAATAAGAACATTGCACCGATAATAAGATCATTATACCCAGCAGATATCCCCCGTAAAAGCTAGTCATACACTTTTTTTTGTCTTTTCTATGCATTTTTCCATGTTATTCCCATGGACCAATGTACTGGTTTTAGTAAATCTGTCTTATGGTGGGTCATGGTGACACTGGCGTCTCACTTGTGATGATGATGACACGTGGGTCATGGTGACACTGGCGTCTCACTTGTGATGATGATGATGACACGTGGGTCATGGTGACACTGGCGTCTCACTTGTGATGATGATGATGATGATGACACATACATAACCCGATAGCTAGTAACCCCTTTTCCTGTAAAGATTACTAAAAAGAATAAGAAGAAGAAAATTGTCAAAGTGGGAAGTCTGAATGTGCGTGGATGTTGTGCAAATGATAAGAAAGAGATGATTGTGGATGTTATGAATGAGAAGAAACTGGATGTCCTGGCTTTAAGTGAAACAAAGCTGAAGGGGGTGGGAGAGTTTCAATGGAGAGGAATAAATGGGATTAGGTCAGGGGTTTCAAATAGAGTTAGAGCTAAAGAAGGAGTAGCAATAATGTTGAAGGATAAGCTATGGCAGGAAAAGAGGGACTACAAATGTATAAATTCAAGGATTATGTGGAGTAAAATAAAGATTGGATGTGAAAAGTGGGTTATAGTAAGCGTGTATGCACCTGGAGAAGAGAGAAGTGTAGAGGAGAGAGAGAGATTCTGGGAAATGTTGAGTGAATGCGTGGGGAGTTTTGAATCAAGTGTGAGAGTAATGGTGGTTGGGGATTTCAATGCTAAAGTGGGTAAAAATGTTATGGAGGGAGTAGTAGGTAATTTTGGGGTGCCAGGGGTAAATGTAAATGGGGAGCCTTTAATTGAGCTATGTGTAGAAAGAAATTTGGTAATAAGTAATACATATTTTATGAAAAAGAGGATAAATAAATATACAAGGTATGATGTAGCACGTAATGAAAGTAGTTTGTTAGATTATGTATTGGTGGATAAAAGGTTGATGGGTAGGCTCCAGGATGTACATGTTTATAGAGGGGCAACTGATATATCGGATCATTATTTAGTTGTAGCTACAGTTAGAGTAAGAGGTAGATGGGAAAAGAGGAAGGTGGCAACAACAAGTAAGAGGGAGGTGAAAGTGTATAAACTAAGGGAGGAGGAAGTTCGGGCGAGATATAAGCGACTATTGGCAGAAAGGTGGGCTAGTGCAAAGATGAGTAGTGGGGGGGTTGAAGAGGGTTGGAATAGTTTTAAAAATGCAGTATTAGAATGTGGGGCAGAAGTTTGTGGTTATAGGAGGGTGGGGGCAGGAGGAAAGAGGAGTGATTGGTGGAATGATGAAGTAAAGGGTGTGATAAAAGAGAAAAAGGTAGCTTACGAGAGGTTTTTACAAAGCAGAAGTGTTATAAGAAGAGCAGAGTATATGGAGAGTAAAAGAAAGGTGAAGAGAGTGGTGAGAGAGTGCAAAAGGAGAGCAGATGAAAGAGTGGGAGAGGCACTGTCAAGAAATTTTAATGAAAATAAGAAAAAATTTTGGAGTGAGTTAAACAAGTTAAGAAAGCCTAGGGAAAGTATGGATTTGTCAGTTAAAAACAGAGTAGGGGAGTTAGTAGATGGGGAGAGGGAGGTATTAGGTAGATGGCGAGAATATTTTGAGGAACTTTTAAATGTTAAGGAAGAAAGGGAGGCGGTAATTTCATGCACTGGCCAGGGAGGTATACCATCTTTTAGGAGTGAAGAAGAGCAGAATGTAAGTGTGGTGGAGGTACGTGAGGCATTACGTAGAATGAAAGGGGGTAAAGCAGCTGGAACTGATGGGATCATGACAGAAATGTTAAAAGCAGGGGGGGATATAGTGTTGGAGTGGTTGGTACTTTTGTTTAATAAATGTATGAAAGAGGGGAAGGTACCTAGGGATTGGCGGAGAGCATGTATAGTCCCTTTATATAAAGGGAAAGGGGACAAAAGAGATTGTAAAAATTATAGAGGAATAAGTTTACTGAGTATACCAGGAAAAGTATACGGTAGGGTTATAATTGAAAGAATTAGAGGTAAGACAGAATGTAGAATTGCGGATGAGCAAGGAGGTTTCAGAGTGGGTAGGGGATGTGTAGATCAAGTGTTTACATTGAAGCATATATGTGAACAGTATTTAGATAAAGGTAGGGAAGTTTTTATTGCATTTATGGATTTAGAAAAGGCATATGATAGAGTGGATAGAGGAGCAATGTGGCAGATGTTGCAAGTATATGGAATAGGTGGTAAGTTACTAAATGCTGTAAAGAGCTTTTATGAGGATAGTGAGGCTCAGGTTAGGGTGTGTAGAAGAGAGGGAGAATACTTCCCGGTAAAAGTAGGTCTTAGACAGGGATGTGTAATGTCACCATGGTTGTTTAATATATTTATAGATGGGGTTGTAAAAGAAGTAAATGCTAGGGTGTTCGGGAGAGGGGTGGGATTAAATTATGGGGAATCAAATTCAAAATGGGAATTGACACAGTTACTTTTTGCTGATGATACTGTGCTTATGGGAGATTCTAAAGAAAAATTGCAAAGGTTAGTGGATGAGTTTGAGAATGTGTGTAAAGGTAGAAAGTTGAAAGTGAACATAGAAAAGAGTAAGGTGATGAGGGTATCAAATGATTTAGATAAAGAAAAATTGGATATCAAATTGGGGAGGAGGAGTATGGAAGAAGTGAATGTTTTCAGATACTTGGGAGTTGACGTGTCGGCGGATGGATTTATGAAGGATGAGGTTAATCATAGAATTGATGAGGGAAAAAAGGTGAGTGGTGCGTTGAGGTATATGTGGAGTCAAAAAACGTTATCTATGGAGGCAAAGAAGGGAATGTATGAAAGTATAGTAGTACCAACACTCTTATATGGATGTGAAGCTTGGGTGGTAAATGCAGCAGCGAGGAGACGGTTGGAGGCAGTGGAGATGTCCTGTCTAAGGGCAATGTGTGGTGTAAATATTATGCAGAAAATTCGGAGTGTGGAAATTAGGAGAAGGTGTGGAGTTAATAAAAGCATTAGTCAGAGGGCAGAAGAGGGGTTGTTGAGGTGGTTTGGTCATTTAGAGAGAATGGATCAAAGTAGAATGACATGGAAAGCATATAAATCTATAGGGGAAGGAAAGAGGGGTAGGGGTCGTCCTCGAAAGGGTTGGAAAGAGGGGGTAAAGGAGGTTTTGTGGGCGAGGGGCTTGGACTTCCAGCAAGCGTGCATGAGCGTGTTAGATAGGAGTGAATGGAGACGAATGATACTTGGGACCTGACGATCTGTTGGAGTGTGAGCAGGGTAATATTTAGTGAAGGGATTCAGGGAAACCGGTTATTTTCATATAGTCGGACTTGAGTCCTGGAAATGGGAAGTACAATGCCTGCACTTTAAAGGAGGGGTTTGGGATATTGGCAGTTTGGAGGGATATGTTGTGTATCTTTATACGTATATGCTTCTAAACTGTTGTATTCTGAGCACCTCTGCAAAAGCAGTGATAATGTGTGAGTGTGGTGAAAGTGTTGAATGATGATGAAAGTATTTTCTTTTTGGGGATTTTCTTTCTTTTTTTGGGTCACCCTGCCTCGGTGGGAGACGTCCGACTTCTTAAAAAAAAAATAATATACATGTATATATATATATATATATATGTCGTGCCGAAATATATATATATATATATATATATATATATATATATATATATATATATATATAACTGTTAGAAACATCCTGATAAAGAATACACCATAACAACGTGTTGATGGTGTCTCTACAGTGTTGGTTGCAACGGTTTCAGTCTCTCCTATTTGGGACAAACTGGAAAATCATGGGGGTGAGAATGTTCCAGCACCGTTATTCGATACGTATAGCACAGGAGTCGAACGTGATTTCAACCATTGGCTGGAAGGTTGAACCAAAGTTTGTCTCAGAATTTTGTGAATTGAATATCTGTGGACGTCTTTCTTGTTATTGCAGATGTCTCCCCCCTTAATAAGTTTATTTTAATGAGCCACGTTTCCTTTACATAACTTTCAGAAATCTCCCCTATATATGGTACCGTTTTCTCTTGTAATTTAAATGGACACGTTGTCCCATGGAGGATATAATTGTCAGTGTCTTATATATCACTGACAATATATTTATATATATAAATATATAAATATATATTTATATATTCATACATTTAATTTTTTTTATTATTGCCAGGTTAATCTCGTTTAGGCTATTACAGTATCAATGCTTGTGAGATATTTTCTAATGCTATGATATTCCTCTTTCTGGTACCGGAAGTGCCTGAGGGCACTTCCGGTACCCTCTCCAGTAAAGGCGGTCCTCTGGGAATGCTATTAGCTTGGATATCCTCCTCTTTTCTGCAGTTTTGCAAGCTCCTGATTATGTGTTGATTGCAACACGAAAGGCCTAGAGCTATCATTACACTTACCCCTGGTTGTTTTTGCATAATATATATACAGTGGACCCCCGCATAACGATTACCTCCGAATGCGACCAATTATGTAAGTGTATTTATGTAAGTGCATTTGTACGTGTATGTTTGGGGGTCTGAAATGGACTAATCTACTTCACAATATTCCTTATGGGAAAAAATTCGGTCAGTACTGGCACCTGAACATACTTCTGGAGTGAAAAAATATCGTTAACCGGGGGTCCACTGTATATATATATATATATATATATATATATATATATATATATATATATATATATATATATATATATATATATATAGATAGATAGATAGATAGTTAGATATATCAGTAGGCATCAGGTGGTGGGTTTTGATTGATAAAACATTTTAAGCAAAACTGAGGATAACATCTCGTCAGGTTGTGTTGTTCTTGTGGCAAAGACAAATATTCTTCAGATCTTTGTAAGTTTTACCTAACAATGGAGACCTTCATTTGAACTTTATTTTCTATTTTATTTCCAGTATTGAAATATTCTCTGTTAGGCCTAACATTTTTGTAAATACACTTTAAAGCATTATTAATTGTCTCGCAATTTTCTTCTCGTTAATTTGCTTTTCATACTCTTAAATAGAAAATTTGTCTCTATCATGCTTTTTTTTAGTATTCTACCCCACAATTTCACTCCACATTCCTTTCTATATAGTTTGAATCTCTGGTAAATATCTGTACTTGTGACGCTCTGTGTTTGGGTTCCAGGTTTTCCTACCTTTTCCTGTATTCTTGGTTTATTCTGTTTCTCACTTTCGCAATAAACTATTTAATATTATCGTCATGTTTCCTGAGTACTTCGCATATTTGGTTTATATCAACGCTGTTATTTTATTCTATTTAATTTTTCTAAATTATAGTTTTAGATCGGCATAGTTTATTCTTTCCTATTTAAGTCTATATTATTTAAGTTTAGTTTTTATTGTGGAAGATATTCTTTGCTAGACGTGTTTGTTAGATTAGTGTGGTGAAGTTAGGAAGGTGTGATGACCGCCTATCCAACTCACACCTACACCCACCCAGCTCTCACACATAATGAGCTAATGCCGATCTCATTCCGATCTAATAGCTAGGACTGAGTATACTACAAACTCTAATCACACAATAGAGAGGAAAAGTAGTGAAGGACTTGGATGTGGTAATGTCTGAGAACCTCACCTTCAAGGACCACAACAATGCCACTATCACATCTGCGAGGAAACTGACAGGATGGGTAATGAGAACATGAGAACATTCAGGACAAGAGATGCTAAGCCAATGATGATCCTTTTTAAATCACTTCTCTCTAGGCTGGAATACTGCTGTACATTAACGTCCCCATTCAGGGCAGGTGAAATTGCAGATCTTGAGAATGTACAGAGAACCTTTACTGCATGTATAAGTTCCATCAAACGCCTTATCTACTGGGAGCGCCTGGAAGCACTTGACTTGTACTCACTAGAGCGCAGGCGAGAGATAGATATCATAATCTACACCTGGAAGATTCTGGAGGGACTGGTCCCCAATATGCACACAAAAATCACTCCCTACGAAAGCAAAAGGCTTGGCAGGTGATGCAATACCCTCAGTGAAAAGTAGGGGAGCCACTGGTACACTAAGAGAAAACACAATAAGTGTCCATGGCCTAAGACTGTTCAACAGCCTCCCACCAGCAATAAGGGGGCATTACCAATAGACCCTTGATTGTCTTCAAGAGGGAGCTGGACAGATACCTAAAGTCAGTGCGGGATCAGCCGGACTACGTGCGGCCAGCAGTAACAGCCTCGTTGATCAGGCCCTGATCCACTGGGAGGCCTGGTTGTGGACCGGGCCGCGGGGGCGTTGATCCCCGGAATGCCCTCCAGGTAGACTCCAGGTAGACCCACATCAACACAACTCCCAGCCACACACGCCCAACTCCCCCTCACACATACTCAGCTAAACTGATGAACCTTTATTAGAATACGTGACGATATCCTAATTGCCCTACTGAAACCTCTCAAACTGGCAAACTAACCAACCTGGCAAACTTTGACAACACAATGTATGATACACATCCTGCATGATGGAAATATGACTGGGAAACACAGCTAACTTTCATTCTTATGTAATTGCCACATAGTATAGGATAGAATCACATCTCTACTGCATCTGCAAACAAGATCTTCTGTACACGACTGGCGAAACCTACTGTGTAGGTCAAATTTTTCGGAATAAATATACCTAACTGTTCCATGTGTGTCTTACTTATCAACCTGTCGGTATTGTATACCTTTTCAGATTCATGTAATCACATGGCTGACGTATCCAGTTTTGCTACCATTAAAAACACTAAACTTTCCCTCACAACCACCTAACCTTGACTGTTACCACCTCTACAGAGCTTCCAGTCACCGCTGCCGTGGTCAGACTGCCCCCAGGCCATTGGGGTGATCGAGGGTAACAACACCAGTCTGATCCATGAGTGTGAGAGAGCGGGACCCACCCAGTATTTCTGGTACCGCGACACACTGGCCATCACAGACGACCTCTCGCAGATCGGAGACTTCAACTGGAAGATCGCTGGCTGCATGGCCGTCGCTTGGCTCCTCATCTACATTTGCATCATGAAGGGTATCGTCGCTTCTGGCAAGGTGAGTTATGCACACATTCACGCAATGTTTCAGGCACCGGATGGCTTGTACGCACATGTGAGCGTCTGCTATTTCAGACATTGACTGACTTTCAGTATATTCACATGTGTTTCAGGCTACTGACTGACTCCTGTGTTTTTTCAGACTAGGAAAAGGCTTGTTCCTCTGTTGTTTCAGACAAAGGGGTAGTTTGTTCCTCTGTTGTTTTAGATAACGGGGAAGCTTGTTCCTTTGTTGTTCTAAACAACTTAAAAGCTTGTTTCTCTGCCGTTTCAGACAACTGGGTTACTTATACGCACATTTGAGCAGAACTTGCTCTGGGCTCGGTGATAGGTTAATTCAATTTGACCTCATAACTTGTCAAAAGATTGACAGCTAAGAACTCTCTGCCTCCGTAAAATCATGCTTATTCAGATTCTCCCTGTATATCTGGCACATATACTTAATAAAGCAGAGGTTGCAAAAAACCATGACATTTATAAATTGTAGCGATGTACAAAGAGGGGAGACTTGTTTTCCTGTACTCAAGCACTCTTTTACAGGACCACTTATTATAAATAGCATTTTTAAATGTTGATCAGTGTTTACAGTGTATTAAGTTGACTGGCTGTGGCGGGACGCCTCACTGTGGGTCGTACTGAACATCACTTTGTAAATATTCTGATGAATATATATATCTAGATGTGCATGCACTACCTCCCTGGAGCTGTTTCAGAGGTCAACGTCCCCTCGGTCCCGTCCACGACCAGGCCTCGCGATGGATCAGAGCCAGATTAACAAGGCTGTTACTGCCTGCCGCTCGCAATCCATTGTACAAACCAAAGTCCGGTTGGTCAAGTACTGACTTTAGGTATCTGTCCAGCTCCCTCTTGAAGACAGACAGAGGTCTATTGGTAACTCCCCTTATGTACGATGGGAAGTATT
This sequence comes from Cherax quadricarinatus, assembly GCF_038502225.1. NCBI lineage: Eukaryota > Metazoa > Arthropoda > Malacostraca > Decapoda > Parastacidae > Cherax > Cherax quadricarinatus. The sequence continues at coordinate 52,311 of NW_027197361.1, forward strand.
TCAACAGTCTTGGGCCCCTGACATTTATTATATTATCTCTCAGTGTACTCAGTGCACCTCTTCTTTTAATTGCGGGCATGTTGCGCTGCCTGCAGAGTCTTTTGCTTTCATAGGGAGTGATTGCCGTGTGCAGATCTGGGACTCCCTCTAGGAGATTCCAAGGAGTGTATACGTGCAGTGGTATTTCTCTGTATATTCTTCAGGTCTGCAATTTCGCCTGCCTTGAAAAGGGCTGTTAGTGTACAGCAGTATTCCAGTCTAGAGAGAACAAATGATTTAAAGAGAATCATCATTAGCTTGGCATCCCTTGTTTTGAAGGTTCTCATTATCCATCCTATCATTTCCTAGATGTGATAGTGATATTGTGATCTTTGAAAGTGAAATTCTTTGACTTTATCATTCCCAAGTAATTCATATTAGTTTTCCGCTCTGTTGGGTGATTAGAATTTGTTTTATATTCCAATCTAGCTGATTACGAACACAGGTGTAGTCTGGTGGCCTGTGCACCTGTTTGTAACTGAACACGATAACCAAATGCCAATGTAGGAACGAGCAAAAAACAGCAAAGAGTAAATAATTAATATATTTTCCTTCACCAAGTGAGTGCAATTACGTACAATATTTATAGAGAATATATACATTAAGTCAATTTGCAAGACACACAGTGAGAACCATGGGCGACCAGATTTTGGAGGTGTCTGTCTGCTTTTGACTCTCGCCTTGGCAGGTCATACCAGCTCTCCTACTTTACAGCCTCCCTACGATTCCCGTTGGTGAGGGGGACCTATACCATCGTTTTCAGCCTTCACTTGCACCACGATGAGCTATGCAAATCGTGTCAAGATCAAGCTCAACAGTGGTACTGTTCATGATTCATCGAAGCTTGCTCTTGCAACCGCCATTCAGGGTTCACTGCAAGTAAAGTTCAATGTTATTCTGACACTCAAGGAAGCCTTCACTGTCGTGTGTCACGATGAGGCTGAAGCAGAGAGGCTACTCACTTCTGAAGCCACCATTACTCTTACTGCTTAAGGATTTACTGTTATGTCCTCTCCTGCTCTTAGAGCAAGGAGATCAGTATTCCTGAAGAAACTAGACAAAATTATCACTTCCCTACCAATCGCTGAACTCAAGTCATATATTGAAACTCAAAATACATGGGCCACCGTTGACAGCATCACAAAAATCCCTAATGCATCGTCCATGCTCAAGGTCACCTTCACCGATGTGAACATGGCGGCCACTGCTCTGAGCGAAGGTCTTGCTGCATACTACTATTTCATCAGCCCCACCGACATGCAACATTGCTGGAACTGTTATTCGTATCTGCACACCACCAAGGCCTGTCCAGTTAAAGACAAGAAGTTCTGCACAACATGCGGTAGTGAGGGTCACACTTTTAGATCCTGTACTGCCTCTGCTCCATCTTCACCAACTAATTTAAACTGCAAAAGTAACGATCACCACACTCTTGCAGCAGATTGTCCTACTAGAAAGGACATTATGAAGAAAACTCATGATGCAGCACAGAAAGTCATCTTCCAAGTCACCACCTGTGCCGCAATTGCAAAGTTGCAGGCAGACACAACAAAACTCCTTCAAGCTTCTACTCAACCCGCCTCCACCACAACCGTCACTCCTCCAGCATGTGACCTAACGAAAATCCGCTACTGTCAGCTATATGCTCATATGCAGAATATGGCAGTACCTGGCACCTTCAACACCACCATCAACGAGCTATTCGCCTTGAACAACATGCCATCGTTTGAATTTCCAGCCTCTCCACCATCGGCCGATATTCTCAAATTCACGAAAGACTTAGTTGCCACCTCTGCTTCTTCAGTAACTCCTCCATCTCTACCAACTAGTGACGTCACTCCAACAACAACCAATGAGAAGCCTCTACCTCCATCACTCCCTATGGTAACCAACCAATCAGAGACCTTGCCACCAGCAACATTTTCCTCCTCGTCTACTGAAGCGAACATCGAATCTTCACCTCCACCTTCATCACCGCATGCCATGAGGGCTAAACCCGTGCCAACAACACCATCTTATGACTCTCGACTTGATACAATTCCTGATGACGATGCAGATTCTTATTTTCCATGGAATGGAATCACCTTCTACACCACAGCTCACTATGGTCAAGATATGCTGTTATCTGAACTGCACACATCACCTTACCAACAAGACTGTCAAGTTTACCATCGATCCTTCTTTCAAAGGTGCTGGTATAATTACACTTTCTTCTGTCCTAGAGCACATTCAAGATCACTCTCAGAATCCCCGCAATCAACACTTGTTAACACGTCTGTGATCCTCCCGATCCAACGATTTAAACGTCTTGTAAATGGATCTGATATCAACAAGCTTGAAGTTATTGTTAAACAACGTCACAACTCGTAGTAACCACCTAACTCCATAAACCGACCAACCATCGAGAAGCTCCTCCCTTGTCGACTGCAGCCACCTATCACCAGCAAGTCTCAGTTTCTTCCATCAAGCAAGACGCAGTCAGCATCTGCAGAGTTCCTGTGCCTTTTACGTCGTCCTCGTCAGCTTAACTAAGAACATCTTTGTTCCAACCGGAACATCATAACGACCCATCATGCACATCAATGGCTCACCTGCCTAGACAAGAAATAAAATCAGTCAAAATTTTAACTTCCCTCAGACATATGAAAGGAGAAGTTGGTTGGTTAATGAGGGTTAAAGACTATCGACAACACGAGGGTCATTAAGGCTACATGTCACCTTCTCAACACCAAACAAGTATATTTTAATCCACATAAAAGTGACAAAATTAAACTATCAGTATGTACATTATATGGTTAGACATATACATCTTTCGGCGTATACATCTTGCGAACATGTTAAAGATATATGTGTCAGACATACATGGACCACACATTGTCTGCCCGTCACCAGATATATTTATAGACAAAAAAGTACATAAGTGTTTACTTTCTTTACCTGTTTAATTCAGATTGTTACAGGTATTAGATTAATGAGATACAATAACAAGTTGATTAAGACACATATGCAACACTTGGGTATCTTGACTGACGAAACATTTCGCTTGTAAAACATTCTTCTTAAGTAGAAGAAATTATACATATAAAGCCAAATTTACATGGAGAAAGTCCCTTGATGCTGGAGTATTCCTGGTCGTCAGAAACATGGAGGTCAGTGATGTAAACCACCGACACCATGGAAAAATTTATAAATGCAGTATAATGTGATCCTTTATTGACAACGTTTCGCCCACGCAGTGTGCTTGGTTAAGTTACAAACTGATCTACCTGGGTAAACAGAATATAGGTATATACTAAGAGCGCAGTGACGTGCTCATAACTCAAGAACGCCACATCCGATCGCCTTTAAAATTTCAGTGCTTCTGTACGGTAATGAGAACCAAATTCTAAAAACAATTAGCATGCGCTGGTGCCCTATGGCCAAAGTTATTGACCCAATTCCCAGCATCCTGAAATGGCTCAAATAAATTTTAAACCATTCAGTGGCGTACCTTCAAATAAACGCGCTTCCTATATCGACCTCCTGAGTTTACCACTCCCACGAGTGTGCCCGGCGTAGGGTAAGCTTGTCTAGTGTACTCACTGGACACCTGAGGTCTTGTGGCATGGTGGTGTAGTGGTCTAGGGCAATCAGAGTTTAGCTAGTTTCCAGGGTGGCTGGCCGCACAACTCGGGTCCAATCCCCGGCCGGTCACATTATGTTATTTGATATAAACCACTTGTGTCCTTGGATGAATAATGCATTGATTTGTATGCTGCTCGTGAGTATATATATATATATATATATATATATATATATATATATATATATATATATATATGTGTGTGTGTGTGTGTGTGTGTGTGTGTGTGTGTCGTGCCGAATAGGCAGAACTTGCAATCTTGGCTTAAATAGCAACGCTCATCTTGCCATATAGGAGAAGTGAAAATTTGTGTATGCAATAATTTCGCCAAAATCATTCTGAACCTAACGATAAAAACATATTTCACTGTGTTTGTTTAGTATTAAATTATTGTAAATAAATCTAAAATATATTTAGTTGGGTTAGGCTAAAATAAATTGTTCTTGTTATAATAAGGTTAGGTAAGTTTTCTAAATTCCTTTTGGTGCAAAATTAAAAATTTTTACATTAACATTAATGAAAAAAATCTTTAAATCTATAAGAGAAAATTTCAGAGAGGACTTAATTTTAAATGAGTTCTTGCTAATTGACCAGTTTTACATATTCGGCACGACATATATCAAGTCTCTGTCCCTGACTTCCGCTTGGCTGATTTCATAGGACTGAAAAATTACTTGGGTGGGTTGAACTGGAATGACCTGACTATGGGTCAGGTAGGAGGTGATGATTGCCGATATGACGTTTTCCAGGGCATAGTTCTAGCTGCTCAGACAACTTATGTTTCAAATAGAGAAATCAGATCAAGCAAAACTGATCCTAAATGGATGAACAACAGATTAAAACATCTCATTGGTCAAAAGAGAGGCATATATAGGCAAAAGAGGAGAGATGCAGTTAAGAAATCAATATATTTAGTTAAAGAGAGAAATAAAAAAGGGAATAAGAAAAGCAAAAAGAGATTATGAGGTTAAAGTTGCAAGAGAATCGAAGACTAACCCAAAAGGATTCTTTCAGGTATACAGAAGTAAGATCATGGACAAGATAGGCCCACTCAAATGTTACTCGGGTCAGCTCACAGACAGTGATAAGGAAATGTGTAAAATTTTTAACATACTCTTCCACTCAGTTTTTACTCAGGAAGATGCTAGCGATATTCCAGAAATAATAAATTATGTAGAACAGGATGATAATAAACTATGCACGATTAGGGTGACATGGTCCTTAGGCAAATTGATAAATTAAAACCTAATAAATCCCCAGGCCCTGATGAACTGTATGCAAGGGTTCTAAAGGAATGTAAAGAGGAGCTTAGCAAACCTCTGGCATGGTGCCAGATAAGTGGAAAATGGCAAATGTGATACCTATTTACTAGGTATCACATTTGTCGTTCTTAATATTACGGATTGCGAAAAAGATTTAGGAGTTCTGGTTAGCAGTAATCTGAAACCAAGACAACAGTGCATAAGTGTTCGCAATAAAGCTAACAGAATTCTTGGCTTCATATCAAGAAGCATAAATAATAGGATTCCTCAGGTTGTTCTTCAACTCTATATATCCTTAGTAAGACCTCATTTGGATTATGCTGCTCAGTTTTGGTCACCGTATTACAGAATGGATATGAATGCTCTGGAAAACATACAAAAGAGGATGACAAAGTTAATCCCATGTACCAGAAATCTTCCCTATGAGGATAGACTGAGGACCCTGAATCTGCACTCTCTAGAAAGGCGTAGAATTAGGGGGGATATGATTGAGGTGTATAAATATAAGACAGGAATAAATAAAGGGGATGTAAATAACATGCTGAAAATATCTAGCCTAGACAGGACTCGTAGCAATGGTTTTAAGTTGGAAAAGTTCAGATTCATGAAGGATATAGGAAAGCACTGGTTTGGTAATAGAATATATATATATATATATATATATATATATATATATATATATATATATATATATATATATATATATATATATATATAAGAACATAAGAACATAAGAAAGGAGGAACACTGCAGCAGGCCTGTTGGCCCATACTAGGCAGGTCCTTTACAATTCATCCCACTAACAAACATTTGACCTACCCAATTTTCAATGCTACCCAAGAAATAAGCTCTGATGTGCAAGTCCCACTCAAATCCAACCCATCCCACTCATGTATTTATCCAACCTAAATTTGAAACTACCCAAAGTCCTAGCCTCAATAACCCAACTAGGTAGACTGTTCCACTCATCAACTACCCTATTTCCAAACCAATACTTTCCTATGTCCTTTCTAAATCTAAACTTATCTAATTTAAATCCATTACTGCGGGTTCTCTCTTGGAGAGATATCCTCAAGACCTTGTTAATATCCCCTTTATTAATACCTATCTTCCACTTATACACTTCGATCAGGTCTCCCCTCATTCTTCGTCTAACAAGTGAATGTAACTTAAGAGTCTTCAATCTTTCTTCATAAGGAAGATTTCTAATGCTATGTATTAATTTAGTCATCCTATGCTGAATGTTTTCTAACGAATTTATGTCCATTCTGTAATATGGAGACCAGAATTGAGCTGCATAATCTAGGTGAGGCCTTACTAATGATTATATATATATATATATATATATATATATATATATATATATATATATATATATATATATATATATATATATATATATATATATATATATATATATATATATATATATATATATATATATATATATATATATATATATATATATATATATATATATATATATATATATATATATATATATATATATATATATATATATATATATATATATATATATATATATATATATATATATATATATATATATATATATATATATATATATATATATATATATATATATATATATATATATATATATATATATATATATATATATATATATATATATATATATATATATATATATATATATATATATATATATATATATATATATATATATATATATATATATATATATATATATATATATATATATATATATATATATATATATATATATATATATATATATATATATATATATACAAAACGACATGGGTTCGAATCCTCGGCTAGTCGCAATGTTATTTTATTATTTTTTTTATTATCACACTGGCCGATTCCCACCAAGGCAGGGTGGCCCGAAAAAGAAAAACTTTCACCATCATTCACTCCATCACTGTCTTGCCAGAAGGGTGCTTTACACTACAGTTTTTTAAACTGCAACATTAACACCCCTCCTTCAGAGTGCAGGCACTGTACTTCCCATCTCCAGGACTCAAGTCCGGCCTGCCGGTTTCCCTGAATCCCTTCATAAATGTTACTTTGCTCACACTCCAACAGCACGTCAAGTATTAAAAACCATTTGTCTCCATTCACTCCTATCAAACACGCTCATGCATGCCTGCTGGAAGTCCAAGCCCCTCGCACACAAAACCTCCTTTACCCCCTCCCTCCAACCTTTCCTAGGCCGACCCCTACCCCGCCTTCCTTCCACTACAGACTGATACACTCTTGAAGTCATTCTGTTTCGCTCCATTCTCTCTACATGTCCGAACCACCTCAACAACCCTTCCTCAGCCCTCTGGACAACAGTTTTGGTAATCCCGCACCTCCTCCTAACTTCCAAACTACGAATTCTCTGCATTATATTCACACCACACATTGCCCTCAGACATGACATCTCCACTGCCTCCAGCCTTCTCCTCGCTGCAACATTCATCACCCACGCTTCACACCCATATAAGAGCGTTGGTAAAACTATACTCTCATACATTCCCCTCTTTGCCTCCAAGGACAAAGTTCTTTGTCTCCACAGACTCCTAAGTGCACCACTCACTCTTTTTCCCTCATCAATTCTATGATTCACCTCATCTTTCATAGACGGAATATATTTTGAGAGTATCAATGACATAAGACTGATTTATAAGCTACCTGAAGTGGAGAATCATGAAGTTAAAGAAATGGATAAAATAAACTGAAAAGGAAAAGAAATATAAATGGAATTTTAAGGTGAGAGTAGGTCACTGAAGAGAGAGTTTTAACCCCATGAGTCAGTAGGTCACACTGGGAGTGCAGCTTGCACTTAATTCTTGTCTTCATATAAATGAAAGTGTGGAGGTGTGTTGGTGAAGGAGTGTAGAAAAAGAAAAGTGAAATATCAGGGGGTTATTAAATAGAGAACTGCCGGTGTTGTCGAGGGTCGACACTGACGAGGATCCCTCAACTTTTAAAAATGTTTTTCTGTGTGTGTGTGTGTGTGTGTGTGTGTGTGTGTGTGTGTGTGTGTGTGTGTGTGTGTGTGTGTGTACTCACCTATTTGTGGTTGCAGGGGTCGAGTCTTAGCTCCTATACACACTATACACGTCCCACCCGCTATACACTCCCACGCTATACGTCCCACGCTATACACATCCCACGCTATACACGTCCCACGCTATACACGTCTCACGCAATACACTCCCCAAGCTATACATAATATACACATCCCACGCTATACACGTCCCACGCTATACACACAATATACTCCCCAAGCTATACATACTATACACGTCCCACGCTATACACGTCCCACGCTATACAGCTATACACATCGCACGCTATTCACATCCCACGCTATACACACTTTACTCCCCAAGCTATACACACTATATACATCCCACGCATACACGTCCAACGCTATACACATCGCACGCTACACACATCACACGCATACTACTATACACTCCCCAAGCTATACACACTATACACATCCCACGCTATACACCTCCCACGATGACACCAAAATAGGCCGTCCATTTCATTCTGACAAGGACATTAGAGAACTCCAGGAAGATTTGAATAGACTGATGCAGTGGTCGGAGAAGTGGCAGATGCAGTTTAATATAGACAAATGCAAAGTTCTAAATGTTGGACAGGAAAATAACCATGCCACATATAAACTAAATAATGTAGATCTTAATATTACAGATTGCGAAAAAGATTTAGGAGTTCTGGTTAGCAGTAACCTAAAACCAAGACAACAGTGCATAAGTGTTCGCAATAAAGCTAACAGAATCCTTGGTTTCATATCAAGAAGTATAAATAACAGAAGTCATCAGGTTGTTCAACTCTATATATCCTTGGTTAGGCCTCATTTAGACTATGCTGCTCAGTTTTGGTCACCGTATTACAGAATGGATATAAATGCACTGGAAAACGTACAAAGGAGGATGACAAAGTTGATCCCATGTATCAGAAATCAACACTACAGTCACTATACGTCAGTACGCGAGACATCAACACTACAGTCACTATACGTCAGTGCGCGAGACATCAACACTACAGTCACTATACGTCAGTGCGCGAGACATCAACACTACAGTCACTATACGTCAGTGCGCGAGACATCAACACTACAGTCACTATACGTCAGTACGCGAGACATCAACACTACAGTCACTATACGCCAGTGCGCGAGACATCAACACTACAGTCACTATACGTCAGTGCGCGAGACATCAACACTACAGTCACTATACGTCAGTGCGCGAGACATCAACACTACAGTCACTATACGTCAGTGCGCGAGACATCAACGTTACAGAATGTTAATGAAGATGTTGAATGCAGGTAAATAATATTGTTCAAGGTTCTGAGAGGATCAAAGTTCTCACCTGGAAACTAATGTTGAAATTTCTTTAATAAAAATGTCAAATTAGAATAAATCTCGAATCTAATTCAAACCTTCCACTAAGAAACATTAGGTTTGAAGCTCAGCTGAAGAGGCATTCTCTTGTTATCTCAGAGATCAGTATCCCTTAAAATACACCTGCACATTAAACCCTTTAGAGGGCAATTTCTGTCAAACACTGACTTCTGATCACAAGAGATGTTATTCAGTTATTTCATGACTCACGAAATGGTATTAGTACAATTGTAAACAAAGCAGAGGCAGGTGGCTCAGTGGTTCACGCACAGGCCTCCAGGTTTACAACTCACTCTCCATAAGATCAGACCCCGTCTGTTCCCTTATCATTTATTTCAATGAACCAAATTATAATTTTAACGTGCCCATTTAAGTAAATAATTATTTAGTAAAATGGACACGTTAAAACTTACACAACCTTAAAATCACAGAGAAGCTTCTCTGAGGAAAATACATCAGCACTAAACGTTTGTAGCCAATCAGACGAAGCATTCACTAGTTACTGCACAAAATTTAAAATAGAATTGCACTTATACAGCCTATGTCTCTCCCCCTCCCCCAAAATCATCTATTTCATAAGATGCACCGCTGTTACAGATGGTTGCCTGCTTGAATTGTGTTTATTTTAATGAGAGGAAAGTGCTAAAACTGGATGAATCATATAAATGGGAGGAACCAAAATTCTTTTAAAGAGAAAGAGAAGTCCAGTTCCTTGGATTAAGAGCCCTTGTCAGCATCAAGGCATCCTCCCCCTTCCCTTTCGATAAGGCAAACTCCAGCTATTTAATGCAAAATAGTACTTTACCACTGAAAAATGTCAAAATAGCAACCACAGATGCTATCAACAATACAAATGTTGTTTAGGGTAGGTAACACCAGTGTTGAATTTCGATGCCGGACACAAGGGGCTTTCTAATGCTATCTCCTGGAAACTAATTTAGGGAATGGTCTACATAAAACTGGTCAGAGGGCAGCTGCCTTTTATTGCACAAACGTTACCCTGGTTATAGTTGAGCAGGGCTGAAAATCTCAAAAAGATCTGATAAGGCTTCTGCAGTTACAAATGAAAGTGATGGAGGAAGTTAGTGGAAGACAGGAACATTGAGAATATAACCAAGTCTGGTATAAAATACAGTAGTTAAGGCTTTGCCTAACTTCTGGAACCTATAAAGCTCACAGAAGTATAAGTTTTCAATATTTTTTTTTCAGTTATATTTAATGTGCTTTGTATTCCTAAAAGAGACAAAATATTAAATTTCGGACTTTTTAATAAAGTTCAATTAGATATAATTCTTTAAAATTGGCAAATTGTTACCTCCACAGCCTATTTTCAATATATAAACACTTCCAATTATGATACTCCAGCACTTCGTGTTTGAAGCCGAGCAAAAGAGGCATTCTCTAGTTATTACATAACTAATTTATTTAACAAAACTGGCAAATTAAAATTTACACGGCTCAGAGTGAATACCAAGCTTCATTCAACGTAATTGTTCTGAATCCAATGATTCTAAATTGTCAACAATGTTTGTAGAATTTCATATAAGCAGC
>NW_027197362.1:0-63196 GCF_038502225.1 Cherax quadricarinatus
ATGAGGTAGTCTACACTCCCACATTGATTAGGTGTTCTACACTCCCACAGTGGTGAGGTGCTCTACACTCACGCAGTGGTGAGGTGCTCTACACTTCCATAGTGATGAGGTGGTCTGCACTCCCACAGTGATGTCCTATACACTCCAACAGTGATGAGGTGCTCTACTCTCCTACAGTGGTGAGGTGCTCTACACTCCCACAGTGATTATGTTCCTACACTCCCACAGTGATGAAGTGCTCTACAATCCCAAAATGATTAGGTGCTGTACACTCTCACAGTGATCAGGTGGTCTACACTCCTATAGAGATGAGGTGGTCTGCACTCCCACAGTGATTATGCTCCTACTCTCCCACAGTGGTGAAGTGCTCTACACTCCCATAGTGGTGAGGCGCTCTACACTCCCACAGTGGTGAGGTGCTCTACACTCCCACACTGGTGAGGTGCTCTGCACTCTCACAGTGGTGAGGTGCTCTGCACTCCCACAGTGATGAAGTGCTCTACACTCCCGCAGTGGTGAGGTGCTCTACACTCCCGCAGTGGTGAGGTGCTCTACACTCCCACAGTGGTGAGGTACTCAACACTCCCGCAGTGATTATGTTCTCTACACTCCCACAGAGGTGAGGTGCTCTACACTCCCACAGTGGTGAGGTGCTCTACACTCCCACACTGGTGAGGTGCTCTGCACTCCCACAGTGGTGAGGTGCTCTGCAGTCTCACAGTGGTGAGGTGCTCTGCACTCCCACAGTGGTGAGGTGCTCTACACTCCCACAGTGGTGAGGTGCTCTACACTCCCACAGAGGTGAGGTGCTCTACACTCCCACAGAGGTGAGGTGCTCTACACTCCCACAGAGGTGAGGTGCTCTACACTCCCACAGAGGTGAGGTGCTCTACACTCCCACAGAGGTGAGGTGCTCTACACTCCCACAGAGGTGAGGTGCTCTACACTCCCACAGAGGTGAGGTGCTCTACACTCCCACAGAGGTGAGGTGCTCTACACTCCCACAGAGGTGAGGTGCTCTACACTCCCACAGAGGTGAGGTGCTCTACACTCCCACAGTGGTGAGGTGCTCTACACTCCCACAGAGATGAGGCGCTCTACACTCCCACAGAGGTGAGGCGCTCTACACTCCCACAGAGGTGAGGCGCTCTACACTCCCACAGTGGTGAGGTGCTCTACACTCTAACAGAGGTGAGGTGCTCTACACTCCCACAGAGGTGAGGTGCTCTACACTCCCACAGAGGTGAGGTGCTCTACACTCCCACAGAGGTAAGGTGCTCTACACTCCCACAGAGGTGAGGTGCTCTGCACTCCCACATAGGTGAGGTGCTCTACACTCCCACAGAGGTGAGGTGCTCTGCACTCCCACAGAGGTGAGGTGCTCTACACTCTCACAGTGGTGAGGTGCTCTACACTCTCACAGTGGTGAGGTGCTCTACACTCCCACAGAGGTGAGGTGCTCTACACTCTCACAGTGGTGAGGTGCTCTACACTCCCACAGAGGTGAGGTGCTCTACACTCTCACAGTGGTGAGGTGCTCTACACTCCCACAGAGGTGAGGTGCTCTACACTCTCACAGTGGTGAGGTGCTCTACACTCCCACAGAGGTGAGATGCTCTACACTCCCACAGAGGTGAGGTGCTCTACACTCTCACAGAGGTGAGATGCTCTACACTCCCACAGTGGTGAGGTGCTCTACACTCCCACAGGGGTGAGGTGCTCTACACTCCCACAGAGGTGAGGTGCTCTACACTCTCACAGTGGTGAGGTGCTCTACACTCCCACAGAGGTGAGGTGCTCTACACTCTCACAGTGAAGTGCTCTACACTCCCACAGAGGTGAGGTGCTCTACACTCCCACAGTGGTGAGGTGCTCTAAACTCCCACAGTGGTGAGGTGCTCTACACTGCCACAGTGGTGAGGTGCTCTGCACTCCCACAGAGGTGAGGTGCTCTACACTCCCACAGTGGTGAGGTGCTCTACACTCCCACAGAGGTGAGGTGCTCTACACTCCCACAGTGGTGAGGTGCTCTACACTCCCGCAGTGGTGAGGTGCTCTACACTCCCACAGTGGTGAGGTGCTCTACACTCCCACAGTGGTGAGGTGCTCTACACTCCCACAGAGGTCAGGTGCTCTACACTCCCACAGTGGTGAGGTGCTCTACACTCCCACAGAGGTGAGGTGCTCTACACTCCCACAGAGGTGAGGTGCTCTACACTCCCACAGAGGTGAGGTGCTCTACACTCCCACAGTGGTGAGGTGCTCTACACTCCCACAGTGGTGAGGTGCTCTACACTCCCACAGTGGTGAGGTGCTCTACACTCCCACAGTGGTGAGGTGCTCTACACTCCCACAGTGGTGAGGTGCTCTACACTCCCACAGAGGTCAGGTGCTCTACACTCCCACAGTGGTGAGGTGCTCTACACTCCCACAGAGGTGAGGTGCTCTACACTCCCACAGAGGTGAGGTGCTCTACACTCCCACAGTGGTGAGGTGCTCTACACTCCCACAGTGGTGAGGTGCTCTACACTCCCACAGTGGTGAGGTGCTCTACACTCCCACAGTGGTGAGGTGCTCTACACTCCCACAGTGGTGAGGTGCTCTACACTCCCACAGTGGTGAGGTGCTCTACACTCCCACAGTGGTGAGGTGCTCTACACTCCCACAGTGGTGAGGTGCTCTACACTCCCACAGAGGTGAGGTGCTCTACACTCCCACAGTAGTGAGGTGCTCTACACTCCCACAGTAGTGAGGTGCTCTACACTCCCACAGTGGTGAGGTGCTCTGCACTCCCACTAACAGTTATTAAATTGGTTTCTCTAAAAATAGGAAAAAATGGAAAAAATTTTAACTTGAGAAGGAAACTTTGAGAATTATGAACTCCAAGTACATCATTTCCTCAGAGATGATCTCTTGAAGTGTGACCTCCCCAGGAGCACTGTGTGGCCTCCCCAGGAGCACTGTGTGGCCTCCCCAGGAGCACTGTGTGGCCTCCCCAGGAGCACTGTGTGGCCTCCCCAGGAGCACTGTGTGGCCTCCCCAGGAGCACTGTGTGGCCTCCCCAGGAGCACTGTGTGGCCTCCCCAGGAGCACTCTCCGTACATGATACTAGACCCTAAAGTGACCTAACAGCAATATATAGACAGATTCAATTACAGGAGAGAGGATACACAGAAATCTTTGGTTTTTAATTACATCAAACCGTATATATTGGTAACGTTGTTCAGCCTCACAAGAACAAGTCATCATTCAGCCAGATTATCATGGAGAGGCCAATCGTTATTAATTTGTTTAATATAAATTTAACTGGTTTTCAGTTCTTCTCGTTGTGTTTTTCTAAACGTCACTCTGTGTAGCAACATCTATGGTGTTTATGGGCGGATGTTTATCTCATACAACATAAGAATGGCGCCTGGTTGACCCAGGAAATTATGAAAATATGAAAGCGTTTCAATAAAAAAAATTACAACAGAACAAGCATCTGTTCGAAGATACTTTAAAAACGTTAATACATGTTTTATGAAGACGAACTGTTTAGGTAGAGACAAGACTGGAAATATGTGAACCTTTTAAGGTGCAAAGTAAATTAACATTATCTTCAGCATACCATTGCAATCTATTAAGCAATTATATTTTAGAAGATATATAAGCATATATAAATTCTCGTCACTATTGATTTCCATGAGTTGAGTCATACTCAAGATTGGAATTTCAAAGAATGCTTTATAATAACATCTACCTGGAAATACTAAAAAGCAAGATGTTTTGCGCTTCTGCAGCATCGCTGTTATTATATCCAGACAGTCTCAAGAACTCAAAAATTTCCTCTTTTCTTGTATCTGAATGTGATTATAGTTAGATTTAGTACTTTGAATATCTGGATATCATCAGTGATGTATTTAATTGTAAGCTTAGCTATTTTTTTCACAACGGAGAGTTAGGTTTGCTACATATGTTGTTTGTGCCATGATTTGGTTCGCCATTACTTCTCACCAAGTTTCTTGTTGTTCGCTTTTAATATTGCTAGAATTTGGATCAACGTACTGTATATTGGATTTGGGACGTCCCAACTTTTGTCCTCTCTGGTCGACTGCTGAAGATTCTTGGCGTTTTGTACTCCCGTTTATGTATGAATATTTTATCTTTTTTCACTGGAGGATCATTATTCTAGTTCTGTGAGGTGCGTCAAGGATCACATAGTTCGTTGTATTATAGAGCGTAAACGGTTCGTCTCTGGCCGGGTCGAATCTGTCATTTTGAAGAATTGCTTCATCTTGAGATGTTTCATATTCCTAGGTTCATGTTGCATTCCTCATGTATTTGATCCATCTAGACTCTGTCATTACGATAAATATTCATTACAAATCTGAGAAGATTGTTCTGCATTCTTTGTAGACTTATAACATTCGTTCTTGTGATGACAGCTAGTATAGTAGCAAGACATTCTTGAAAGGGTAAATTAACGTTTGATTCGAGCTGCAGAAATAGACGTCATCACGTAAATCCTATCATCCACAAATTTTGGAATGATCGCGTTATCATGGATTGGAAGTGGAATGCCGTTTACATACATTTTTAAAAGTAAATTGCTAAAACACAATCCTTGTTGTACACACGTGTGTTTATGGCATATTGTTTGGAGTGAGATATGAGTGCATGTGTGTTTGTATTTACATACATATTAGAGAAGAGGATTCTGTGTGCATTGTTGAATACATGTGTTCTAATGTTTGATACAGAGGATCGTGAGTGTGTATGTGTTGTTTTATGCATGTGTGTGATGTGTATGCCAAAACTGCATGTGTGGAGATGCATAAATGTGTGTCAAAATATTCATATGAGGGTGTGCAATTTCGTACCTAAGCAATTACTAACAAAAATTAAATAGTAATAGATGTATTTCGGTCAGAACGAGATCCAAGGAAGGTTTCCCCTCGTTGCTTAACTCAACTCCATGTACCACAGTGCACACAACTGGAACAGTGAAGAGTGGATGATAAGTTTCTAATACAGTGTATTACGAGCACAAGTACACGAAGAAAGGCTTGTTGTCCGTGACCATAAATTAACTTTGCAGACAAGGAACAATCCTCAAGTCAATAAAAGCAAAGGCAAACACATAGGGCAATTTTTGAGTGTACATTTAGTCCATTTACCAATATGTGCAATATATGCAGAATGCAACAGAAGAACAAGTTGTTAATGAGCAAGAGAGCAAAGTGAGTTCAAGGACTGCAATTGGCTTTTTACCTTCACACCTCACTGTCAAGTGTGGAAACAGAACATCAGTTCAGCCGGGTGCATACCCTCGTTCAATTTTGACTTGTAAACCTGACAACAAATCAGAGAAGCAGGTGCCTCACTGAGCTCCTCTTATCTGAGTCTGGCTAGTACAGAGGAAATGCAGGAAGTGGCTGTGCGATGAACGCTATATGAATAGTAAGGTACTAAGCATGCAACACCTCCCCATCCCTAGAGCACTATAATGGAGGGGGTTAATGTATCCCTTAGAGAGGTAGCAAGTCACAATGATATAAACAAAACAAAAACTATCGGGGAAGTAAGGGATTTAAAAAATTATCTAATTAATGAGGTAAACTTACTCCTCGCAGGTTTATCATAAGGGGCTGCCCCATAATTAAGATATGAATCTTTATTGTCACTTGCACGGGACCAGTAAACCATTCTTTGAAAATGTGACCAAATACAGGCTGGCTCTTGGATGGGGTTTACATGCCTTGACATACCTCGGCTTCATGTCGTTCTGGCTACGCCATTTGGCCTAGTAGATGTAGTCTTGTCTTGAAATCGTAAGAAGCTTTATTCGAAATGCCATCTCTCAGCCAGCCTTCCTTGAGTACTCGCCAAATATCACTTCATAAGGACTGCACACAGTAGATTTCTACATAGTTCCTCTCAAAAGCAATCAGACTGAGATTCATCCCAGTCTGAAGGAAAATGCAGGCAATAAGTTTGCATCACTGTCAAAGTTTGATGGAATCTTTCCAGTGTCCCTAGGTGACTGAGGATGAAACGCTGCTGAAAAGGACCCCTTAATGGCTAGGCGGCTTATAACCTCCCAAAAAACTTTGGCAGTGAAATTCGAACCTTGATCACTTTGGATAGTCCAAGAGATTCCCTTTTGGGGAAATTACTATGATATTAATATAACACATAGGCACTGCCTCAGAATATCTGATGATTTTATCTAGGATGATAAAGATATATTGGTTACCTGATTTGGCTTCAGGTAAAGGCCCCACACAGTCAATGATCAGATCCATAAAGTGTTCTCCAAAATGTGGAATAAGAGAGAGGTTAAAGTTTTGACGAAATGTCCAGGTTTTTTCCATCTGTTGACACTCACGGCAGGTCATAATGTATATTCGGACGTCCTCTTTTAAACCTGACCAGGCAAAATGTTTAAATATATTATTAATGATTTTGGTAACATCTAAATGTCCCCCCATAGATGAATTATGCGTTACAGGCAACACCTGGCCCCTGAATGCTTTTGGCATTACTAATCTATCAGACGTTAACTTCCCATTACCTCCTTACCAATCGGCGATTTTTCACTAGAATTTATTTTATATGAAATAGTACTTAGATAAAGACCAAGCATCGGCTTCAGAGATCGCCGATGAGAGAGAAGGATTCCTGTGTGCCTCTTCCCTGAAGGTTGTTCCGTCGGGCATTAAGGCGGGGTCATCTGGCAGCCCTCACACCAAAGAAAGGGAAGGCTTGCGAGGCCATGGATAGCTGCCAACGTAAAACAATTTGTCTAGTCCTAGGACTATCTCCCACGTTAAGATTAACATTCTCACTAGATTTTCCCCTTGGAAATGCTTGAGGTGCAGAGCTTTTAGGACATTACAAAATCAGGAGAGTCTGGAAGAGTGTACGTCATTAGCGATCAGCAATAGAGTGTCTTTTGAAAAACTTACCTGACACTAACGTTTAACTATTTGCAACTTAAAAATATTCTTCGAAGGGGAAAAACAATAAATACCGCACGAAAAGCCTCTAGAAAAACATTTTATTAAGTGAATAATCTTGGGATGTGGGAACAATCACGGAAGCATTGGATTTCTTGATGAACACCTCACTTTCACAATAGAATGAGAACATACATACCTGGAGAGGGTTTCGGGGGCCAACACCCCCGCAGCCCGGTCTGAGACCAGGCCACGTACATGAGACTTTTTATCCTTGGATTCCAGAACCCTTAATAGGAAAAAAATCGAGAGTTTTCTGAATATTGAACTTACACAATGTACCGCCTTTGGAATACTGTCTTAGGAGTTTGAAACAGTTTGAGATTAAAATTGCCAGGCTTATGGCAGTAGTGACACCACAGAGGCGACGAGATATTTTCTGTACCATTACCTACCTCGTCTATGGAGGTGTGTCGAGGTTCATTCACAGCTTCTGTCTTTATCCCACTTGCGGAGCTCTTCCCCCGTTGTACTTTGTCACTGCCATTCTGTTAAGATACTTCAAAGGCCAAGGTCATCTCACTTAATGTACGAATCGCCTCGAAGGTGTCTGCCAGTTTTTCTACCTCAAGAACTGAAATCATCTTCAGATCTTGATAAAAACAAAAAAACTCACCTCCTGACCAACCGTCTCTAGGAAATTGTAGACCAAAATTAATTACTCTAGTCACTCAAATTTGTGGCTTCTGCCGCCATGTACCATATAGCAAATACCATTGAATGGAGCCTTACAAAATTTACACACAGTTGCCCTGTACATGGTGGGGATGCACTAAACACATTAGTCTTCACAACGCTGCAATTAGAGAAGTTTTCGTCTCTCAAGCTGAAAGTGATTTTTCTGTTCTTTACCATACATCGCCATATGAACAAGTGCTGTCCAGTGCTCGACTGATCACTGCAGACCTTGAGCATGATTTTTGGAACAATTCTGAAAATTATTTAGGCTCTGACTCAGTAAAACCAAAGTACTATGGACACTGATTTTTACACACTAAGGTACGACGGTATTGTCCCCTCTCCATCTCCTTATTATATTCTTTCTTAGCCAGAACACTGTTCTCTCTCTACTCAAGTGTAATTTTCGCCAATTAAAGTGCCAACGAGGCAGTTTGGTCCTGAGATAATAGTAGCAAAATAGCAATTGTTTTAAGACAGGCAGGTCATTTTACGCGAAGACAGGCCTTTTGTATCTGGCCATAAATCACATCTCCGGACAAGGAACAATCTTCGAGCAGATAGAGGCAAAGGCAAACACAAGGAATAGTTTTTGAGAACCCACAAATTCCCTCCAGCAATATTTACATTATAAACGAAGTGCAACAGACCAACAAAATGTTAATGAGATAAGATATATGTGCAGTAATTAGGTAACTTTATTCAAAAAGTTTCGCTTACACAATAGGCTTCATCAGTCAAGTACAGAGGTTACAAATTTGGAGACAGCATAAGCAGTGAAGATGACCTCCTTAGATCATCAACATTGAAGTAGTTTGAGCTAGTCAGTTCTGGAAATGTGCTCAACATCTCCCGGCTGTGGGACTGATCACCTCAAACTACTTCAAGGTTCATGGACTGATCATTCCATTTTTTCCACTGTTTTTGCTGTCTCGGTATTTGCCACCCTTGTTTTCGACTGAAGAAGCCTACTGTGTAGGCGAAGCGTTTCGGAATATACCTAATTGCTACACATATGTCTTATTCACTTGTTTGTCGGTAGTCAATACCGTATTATATTTAACATAGCATCAATTCGGTCGGGGGCAAATTCTCACCCAGTTGATTGACGCATAAACCTGACAGTGAATCAGAGTAGTCAGGGCCCTCATTACATTCCCTCTGTACCTGCCAGTTTGGTAGGTACAGAGGGAATGCAACGAGTGGTTGAGTGATAAATGCTGAATAAAATGTGCAAAGTATAAAATACCGACAATATGAAAGTTAAGACACATGTGCAGCATCTGTATATATTTATAGTTGTGCAAGAAAGATATAAAATACCGACAATATGAAAGTTAAGACACATGTGCAACATCTGGATATCCAGATGTTGCACATGTGTCTTAACTTTCATATTGTCGGTATTTTATACCTTTCTTGCACAACTTGTCAGACACTGCAATATCATGGAATCTTGGTTCAGAGGACATCTACAAGACCTTCTTCACAGCTGCTACAACTAACCCATCTCTTTGGGAAGGACCTACTTCCACTGGAGAATCCCTCCTACCAGTGACTATGCCCTCGTCTGCTGCACGTCCTTATCCACTGACGCCTATATAACCGCCAGTCTTCTTGCCTTTGCTCCAGATTCTCCTCCACCACGATGCTGTGAACACTAACTCCAAGGCTGAGGGACTGATTACCTCATCTTTTGTATATAGTTCTACTGTCTTCTAATTATGTCCTAGAATCTGTATTGATAAAGCCACTGGATGGCGAAACGTCTACAATAAAGATATCCAGATGTTGCACATGTGTCTTAACTTGAATAAAATGTATTGTACTCGGTGCACGCAACACGTTTAAATATTAACACTGAAGATATGAAGTGAATCAGAAGAAGCATTCATAAGTTATCACTTGGAAATTAACATCCCATTATTTTTAATAAAAATGGCAAATTGAGACATACTCCGAAAAACTAAAGTGGTATCCAAACTGAAGGGGTATCCTCCTTAAACCTCAGAGAGGCCAATATCCAAAATATTCCAGCACAGTGGGTAGATTCAATCCGTTTGAAACCAATCGGATGAAGCTCTCAAATACGCCAATCAGTAATTAAGCAAGCTTCATTTATATTTTGAGTAAAGAACACATTTTAAGAATAGTCTTGAGCAAGTAGATGCTATAAACGCGTATTATGCAGATTTAACATGGGATAAATCAATAAAGTCAAACACTGATTGTTTAATTCTACTGGCTCAAGGGAAACCTTCGTATGAGGAAATCACATAACTACTAAAAGGTTGTTAGGTAAGACACATATGCAACAGTTAGGTATCTTTATTATGAAACGTTTCGCCTACACAGTAGGCTTCTTCAGTCAAGTACAGAAAAGTTGATAGAAGCAGAAGATACTTGAAGACGATGTAATCAGTCCATCACCCTTAAAGTTTTGAGGTGGTCAGTCCCTCAGTCTGGAGAAGAGCATTGTTCCATAGTATGAAACAATACCTGTCGGTATTTTATACCATTTTAATACTAAAAGGTTGCAGCCAAACAGAAGACGCACTCTGGTCATTGAACAAACTCCAACACGACTTACGCTTACACAGCCAAAACTCTCAGAAAGGTTCATTCATTTGATATGTATCAGTCACTGAAGGCTGATGCTACTCAGAATTTTTTTAAATCAAGAGGAAGTACTAAGAATAAGACACATGTGCAACATTAGGCAATCATTTATGAGGAAACGTTTCGCCAGTCAGTGGCTTCTTCAGTCAAATACAGAGAAGAACAGTGAAAGATGAGAATAAGGTAATCAGTCATTCAGCCTGTAGTCGGTGTATTCAGTCCATCAATCTTGAGGAAAGTACAGCATATGCTTGGAAAAGTGGCTTATATACTGCAGTCAGGTGAACAAAAGCAGGAGGAGGAGTCACCACTGGACAGATCCACTATATTCCAAAACGTCCCAGTGTCTGAAAGATGTCATGTAATGGTTTAGAAAACCGAACTTGAGAGAACCGTTACGGCTTTATCAAGCCATAACGGCTTGACAAAGCTCATGGAGAGCGAAACGTTGCTACAAAAGTAAAGTCACATTAGTTGCATTTGTGCCCTTTTACTTAACATAACTCAGGTCAGATCACTGACAGTTATAAAGAAATGTGTGAAATTTGTAACTCTTATTTCCTCTCAGATTTTACGCAGGAAGATACTAGCGAAATTCCAGAAATTAAAAATGTTGTAGAACAGGACGATAATAAACTTGCATGATTAGGGTAACTAATGACGTGGTCCTCAGACAAATAGAGAAATTAAAACCGAACAAATCCCCAGACCCTGATGAACTGTGTGCAAGGGTTTTAAAGGAATGTAAGAGAAGTTTAGTAAACCTTTGGTTAGTTTTCAACATATCACTAGAAACTGGCATAGTGCCAGACAAGTGCAAAATGGCAAATGTAATACCTATTTACAAAGCAAAATACAGGATATTAGAATCAAACTATTGACCAATAAGCCTTACCTCCATAGTGGGAAAATTTATGGAATCAATAATTGCCGAGAGAATTTGTAGCCATCTTGATAGGCATAAATTGATTAATCTCAGCACGGTTTTACAAAGGGGCGTTCCTGCCCTACGAATTTAATAACTATTTTCACCAAGATATTTAAGGAGGTAGATCATGGTAATGAATATGATATTGTGTATATGGACTTCTGTAAGGCCTTTGATAGAGTTTCACATCAGAGGCTATTGAAGAAAATTGAGGCACACGGAAAAGGAAAATAAATTTTTTCCTGGGTAGAGGCGCGGTTGACAGATAATGCATAAATGGGGAGAAATCAGAGTGGGGGCACGTCACGACTGTTGTTCCACAGGGGTCAGTATTGGGCAATTTGTTGTTCAAAATTTATATAAACTACATTGATGAGGGAATAAATAGCGACATAAGCAAGTTTGCTAATGACACCAAAATAGGTCGCCTAATTCATTCTAATAAGGACGTTAGAGCACCCCTAGAAGACTTGAATAGACTGATGCATTGGTCGGAGAAGTGGCAGATGCAGTTTAATATAGCGTGCCAAAAATATCTAGCAAGACAGAACTCGCAGCCATGGTTTTAAGTTGGAAAAATTCAGATTCAAGAAGGATATAGGAAAGCACTGGTTTGGTAATAATGTTGTGGATGGGAGGAACAAACTCCCGAGTACCGTCATAGAAGCTAAGACATTGTGTAGTTTTAAAAATAGGTTGGATAAATACCTAAGTGGGTGTGGGTGGGTGTGAATTGGACCTGACTAGCTTGTGCTACTAGGTCGGAAGCCGTACCCCTTCGTTAAGTGGGCGTGACCTGACTTGACTAGGCGGGTCATTGGTTTAAGCCGGTGACTAGGACCTGCCTCGCATGGGTCAGTAGGCCTGCTACAGTGTTTCTTTTTTCTAATGCTTTTATGTTCTTACATAATGTCATCCTTCTTACTGCATGCATTAACGTTTTAAAGCCGAACAGAGGAGGAACTCGTTAACCATTAAATGGAAATCAGTGTCATTATTTATTTAAAAAAAATGCCAACCTAGGATTTATACACCTTAACAAAGACGTCAATACTGCGTTCTGGACAACACTCCATCGCTAAAAATTTGAAGTCAATCAAAAGTATTCTCCATTTTTGCACAGATTCCAACTATTATATTTTGTTAAACTATTTCAGTTAATTTAAAAAAATTGCCCACTTACAAATTAGGTGTACCGTAGCTCGATCTCTAGCGCACTCAGCTCACACACTGAGGTCCGGGGTTCGAATCTCCTCCGGTACGGCTGAAAAAACATTAGGGACGTGTTTCCATAAGACAACTGCTGTCCCTGTTCCTGTTCACCCATCAGTTTAAAATGGGTACCTGGGTGTTAGTCGACTGGTGTGGGTCGCATCCTGGCACAAAACTGACCTAATTTGCGGGAAATGCTCAGCATAACAAGCGGCTTTCTATATAGTAGTATGTCACAGATGTTAGCTAGGACTGTATACCTTGTACATGTACTTGTAGTAAATAAAGATATATTATATTATTATTAATGGATACTACTCAGTTCGCAGGAAACATCAGTCAATGAATGTTGTAGCCGTTCAGAAATGATAAATTCAATTATATTTACCATTAATATAAAAATAATCGCACTATTTTGCACAAAATTTGCGTAATAATACCTACACACACACACACATACACACATACACACACACACACGCACACACACACACACACACACACACACACACACACACACACACACACACACACACACCAGCAATTGGCCAGCAATTGGCTCCTGGAGTTCAACCCCACCAAGTGCAAAGTCATGAAGATTGGGGAAGGGCAAAGAAGACCGCAGACGGAGTACAGTCTAGGGGGCCAGAGACTACAAACCTCACTCAAAGAAAAAGATCTTGGGGTGAGTATAACACCAGGCACATCTCCTGAAGCGCACATCAACCAAATAACTGCTGCAGCATATGGGCGCCTAGAAAACTTCAGAACAGCATTCCGACATCTTAATAAGGAGTCATTCAGGACCCTGTACACCGTGTACGTTAGGCCCATATTGGAGTATGCGGCACCAGTCTGGAACCCACATCTAGCCAAGCACGTAAGGAAACTAGAGAAAGTGCAAAGGTTTGCAACAAGACTAGTCCCAGAGCTAAGAGGTATGTCCTACGAGGAGAGGTTAAGGGAAATCAACCTGACGACACTGGAGGACAGGAGAGATAGGGGGGACATGATAATGACATACAAAATACTGAGAGGAATTGACAAGGTGGACAAAGACAGGATGTTCCAGAGATGGGACACAGCAACAAAGGGACACAGTTGGAAGTAGAAGACACAGATGAATCACAGGGATGTTGGGAAGTATTTATTCAGCCACAGAGTAGTCAGGAAGTGGAATAGTTTGGGAAGCGATGTAGTGGAGGCAGGATCCATACATAGCTTTAAGTAGAGGTATGATAAAGCTCACGGTTCAGGGAGAGTGACCTAGTAGCAACCAGTGAAGAGGCGGGGCCTGGAGCTTGGACTCGACCCCTGCAACCTCAACTAGGTGAGTACACCAATAAGAATGAAATTTCAGGAATGGTCTATGTAACAATTACCAGCATCCACACATGCCAATAGTTGTATAAAAACTTCCCCATTACAAGACATCAGCAATGAAAATTTGAGGCCGTTCGAATGAGGCGTTCTTAAGCCTCATTCGACCTCATAAAATTTCGTTCGGATTTTTAACCCCGTAAGGAAAGTGTGTAAGGTGTAAGGAAAAGCGTCGAAATGTTTCTACCCCGCCGGAAATCGAACCCGAGCCGTCCATGCGTGAAGCGAGAGCTTTGCCAGCCAGGCCACGGGGAATAAAAAGAAAATTCCGACAAGCTCTTAAAAGGTACCCTTTCTGGATTAAATAATAATAATAATAATAATAATATTATTATTATTATTATTATTATTATTATTATTAAACAAATATTCTTAAACTGTTTTAGCTGAACATCATATTATTTTCCTACAAGCACTGTAACAAAGAATTCAGGAATAATGTTGGTATATGGAAAGAATACCTGGGATCCCCCCTTCCCCGAAGCCGAGCTACGTGAAGTGAATATTAAGTTTGATTCTTTACCTAAAGCGATGATACCAAGGCCAGTGTAAGCTATTGGAACCTAATGCATATCCTCTGTCTACATATACGTCTGAGTGACGAACCATACTGCATATCAAGATATTTTTTTTTCGTGAGGGTTTTCATACGAATTAGGGAGAGAGGTAGGAAAGAAAATATGATGCAGCTGTACTTTGGAAGTGCAGATAATATGAGTCATATTGGCTTACATCGTTATCTCTTGGACACCATAAATATAATATTTGTAAGCTAAACATTCCTGGAAAAAGAATAAAAGATAAAGAAATGAAAGTTCTCGCCTGACTCCTATTCCAGATTCTAACAAGATAAAAGGCTTAGAAAGATCATGCGGTATAGATAAACTTATACTGAAAAGAAGTTATTTTGCTGCCGGTTTTACTGCAACTACTACTACTTGTATCGCCATTATTACAACTCCCACCACAACCATTTTTACAACTTTTGCATTAATTAATAGCATGTTAATGTACAACCCAAGTTTTGGTTATTACCTGACATGCACTCATGAACGGGGGTGTGAGGTTTTCTCATTCCGTGAAGCGGCTCGTCCTCAAACTGATTTTTTTTAATTCGTTCACAAGACAATGCACTCACGAAACTTCACAATATGCTCGTCGATGCCTGACGTAAGCATTCAGTTTTTTAAACCTCGTTACTGTTGGGTAATCATACATAAATATAAGTTAGAAGACATTAACCAGTGGAAAGCTAACGATGATAAATTAGACACAAACTGGAAAGCTAACCTAATCACGAAGAACAAATATTCAGATTTCTGAAAGCTTTCAAGGTCCCATGAATAAATGAAGAGCAAACCTGCATATAACGCGTGCTTGACCTGGAAAGCAAATTGTGTGATGGATAATTGTTTTAAGTAAAGATCATTATCAAAATAATTGTCTGCTAATTTAGTTTTGTACGGTATTAGCACATTGAATTATTCAAGATCTTAGTAACTCAGAATATATTCCAAAATGTTTCCCTTCAGAATGAGTTCCTTGACGAGGTAAATGAATCTAGATCCGAGAAATAAGATCCATTTTCCCTCTCCTCTATTGTTTTATCATTGGTGGAGATATTTTGCCTTTTCATCTTAATTCCATTACTTGACGAAGAGAAAAGCGGTCATTGTACTGCCATGTGTTCCTTCTGGGGTGGTGCCTCTGTGTTGACATCAGTGCACGATCTAGAATGTCATATGGCGCTCTGGTGAAATCTGTTGGCCATCCAGCGGTCCATTGATAGTGGGAGTGGCACCGGCAGTTGCCTGTAAGTGGCAACTGATGTTTGACGATTCTAGGCATTTGTTCAGGCTCGCCTGCAACCAATATTATTTGAAAGACGATTGTTCCATTGTACTCTTTGTCTAGACAGTTTGTTTCCCTAAGTCTTGATCACTTAATTCCGGAGGTGCCACCATGGATTTGTACAGCAAATAGGGCAAGGATGGGTTTTCAATTAGCACTACTTGTCTCTTCGGCAGCCACCGCGAGTCAGGAAGAACATGTGTTTCTTTTCATCTATTCTCATCGAGATTTCCGCAAATAGGTCTTAATTTCACGAATAAAACATATGTATAAGACCTGGATGTCTTTACTGAGAGACGTTTTGCCTGCTCAGCGGTTTTATCAATCGAATACGAGGCAGGAGAATAGAGATTTTTAACCCGTAGCCAGAGAAAAAGGTAGTAAAATGTTGCAGTGACAGACATGGTCACATGTGGGTGGGGCCTGCTAGTGGAAGAAGGTTATGCACCTAAGTTGGGCTAATTATTTGGCAATGGAGTTGGTGATGATGTGGACAGATGCAGCAGTTGGAGACATGATCATATGTGGGCAGTACCCACCGGTGGAAATAGTGCACATATGGTAGGTTAAAGATTTTGCAATGGAGTTGTGGAATATATATTGTCTGTACCAAGATTCCATGGTGTTGCTGTGTCTGACATCAGTCAGCCATACCCTCACAAGCTACTCCCTCACTGAAGCCAACTGAAACTTTTCATCGACATTCCCTTTTGCAACACAGTCTTCGCTACCGACTGCCCTTTTATCCTCGACTCCACAGACATTGCAAATATCGACGAGACATACAGAAATTGGCTTCGATAAACCATCTTAAACATGGAAATTCCACAGGGTCTTCATACAGTTCTGAACGATAAACGTAAAATTAATCTGACGTTAACAGTACATTACTTTCATTATCTCAACTGCAACAATCTACCACAAACATATCGTTGATTATTACGAAGCTTTGCCATTTTCAATGTATTTTTATCGACTGTCGTAGTGTTAATATTCACCCCCTACTCTTCTTTACCGTTGACTGTACTACTAGTAATATATATCAATAATGAAATGGAATATCTTGGGATTTGCAACGGAATCAAGAACTCTAGATTTGTATTTTCCTGTTTTCCGAAGTATCTATGTTCTTTAACATACACTTCTTCCCTACCTGGGCAAGTAGTACATTGAAGGTGAATGTTTAGTTCACAATGAGTTCCGCATTCTCAAGTATCTGCTTGAATACCAGACTTCACTATTCCACAGTCCGTGTGCTCCGGGGTCTGCTCTTTGTATCTCTCTACTTCACACCACTAAGCTTTAACTGACATGCATGTTGATTATGTCCTTATCTACGCCATTACTTTCACTGGGAGATTTTTAATTCTCACGATTTGCTCGGAGAAGGTGACTGTTGTAGAGACCAGTTAGTCTTTTTCACCATGGTTTGACTACCGGTCTTCCAACACACCTGACCCTGCTGTCATCCTTACTGTTGCCGGTGAGAACGCTTAAGACGCTGTCGAAAATGCGGCAGCAACTGGGCGTCATTTTATTAATACTTACAAGTAACTGCATTAATGTTGAGTAAAAGGATAGAGGTGCAATTAATATTACATTTTACTGTGGAAACGTTTCGCTATGCAGGAGCTTTATCAAGTTGTTACATATTATACAAAGATTGAGGGCATATGTAGAATTAAAACGCATAATGTTGTAACCTGAACAGTACACAAATAATCCGCACTTTGGAGACTGAAGCTTTTAACGACGTTTCGGTTAGACCTGCACCATTAACTAAATTAGATAATGGACTAAGTCGGACAGAAACGTTGTCATAAGCTTAAGTCTCCTAAATGTGGTTTATTTGTGAAGAAGGAAAATGTATTGTTTGTAACGGCTTGACGAGACACCTGGAGAGCGATACATTGGCACAATTAAATGTCACATTAAGTGTACGTGTGTCCTTTTACCGAACATATTGTCAGTAAAAGGACTGCATATATACCTCTCTTTTTTTTCAATTCAAACCAGAGCCAGAGTCTTCCTCCACTAAACTTCACATCTCATGCTTATGATCCTTACGACGCTCCCTTCACTTTACCACAACTCACATCCACCCTTTTTGAATACCAGCCATTGACACATAAGACTAACGATTATGTTTCAATTATTCATCACTTATATTCTAAGTATTTAATATTCCTCATACAACTTTTCATTTGGATTGGATATGTGTTAAATCTTTTCATGGAACTACTGCATTTGTCCTCACTTTTCGAATGCTGTGTACTTCGAGTCAGGACACTTCTCACTGCATATCAGTTGGTTTTATAAGCTCTCTTTGTAAGATGCCAGAAAACTTGATTAATATATTGCTCCTGTGGTACTGCCGTTTTACAATCAGTTTTTAAATATATCTTGATACGTAGGTTTGAAATGCCTAAACAACCAATCGGTTATCGTGGACTTTTTATCCGTCTTGAAACGCCTTACTATACTACCAGACATCCAACATCTTGTCCCAAATTCGTTTCTTAGGCCTATGGGGCAAGTCACCAGAATTTATCAAAGATTTATTACAGAGGCACTTCAGTCGAGTAAATAATAGCATTTCCTCAGATTTTGTACAAGATGAAAGCATACCATAAAGACATTTCTTAGCATTTCCTTGTTCCTGACAAACATTAATGAGCTCATTTTGGTTCTTGTCCCAAGTATTTCATAATCATCTAAATGAAGACAGTTGTACTATTGCTTGTACAGGCACACAATATCAATTGATAACGATCTCTCTCTAATACGCTGCTGAATGAGTTTCCAACTGGGTCACATCACATGACTTCAATTTTTTTTTTTTTTGGCTAAAACAAACTTTATACCACTACACGAAGTCCAGTCAGTTCATATCCCGTTTTATATAAGAATGGCTTCCCTTTCTCGGTAAATAAAAAGGTGAAATTTCTTGGTCTTCTCTTGGATAGTCGAACGATATATTACTATAACAACGATTATTGATTAAAAACCACGATTACTGATTAAATATCAACTGTTCGTGACTACAGTAATATATGTACTGCTTGTGGAGGCTAGTACACCAAACGGGGAATAGAATGAAATTAGCTCTGAGGCAACCACACCATCGTATGTTCTCGCAACATGAAGCAAGCCTAGTTCGCTAGGCTCATGTTGTTTGTAGGATTGTATGGTCCAGTGGTTTAGAGCGTCGTGAATTTTCGCTCTCTTCCCAATAGGCGGGCTAAAACAACACGGGTTCGATTTCCCTGCTAACCGCAGTTTATTAAATATCACTTGTTCGTGGTTAATATATATATGTTGAATTAGACACATGTGCAACTCTTGGGTATCTTTATTGAGGAAACGTTTCGCCACACAGTGGCTTCATCAGTCCATACAAAGGAGAAACTTGAAGAACAGGAGGAGAATGAGGTAATCAGTCCCTCAGCCTTGAGTCGATGTGGCCAGTCTCCATTCCGTGACCTCTTTGGAAAACGGAGGTATTATTCCAAGGACTCTTTGAGAGAAATATAAACACAAATGCAGTATGTGATCCTTTATTGACAACGTTTCACCCACACAGTGGGCTTTTTCAAGTCACACACGGATCTACCTGGGGTTGGAAGGTAGGGGAGTATTTATAGTTCAGAATGTTGAGGTCAGGTGGAGAATGCTGCATCTGATGATCTACCGGGTGGGGTTATAGAGTCTTGGGTAGCTGTTTCTCTGTTTTTTAAGGTGCTGAGGTATAGCTACTATACTATACCTCTTGCGTGTACCGACGTACTGGGGTTGGGGTTATGGTATATGGGGATACATGCATCGACCAAAATACATCTTGTTAATTTATAGTTTAGAAGATTGTTGAAATCCCGTCGTAGTCTATGCATCCTTAGAGAAAGAGTAATGACAGCATGATGTAGTTTGTTAACCAGATTTGTTAAGTGTATTCAAGGTGTGATTAATGCACAGCTATTCTTGTTCTAAAATTCATATGGCTTCCTCTGAAATCTTGTATTCAGAGAGTCAGATATATGACTCTGGGTAAAATAATATTATTAAGTTAAAGTCGGCAGCTAATGAACACTCCATGGTCGTTCATTTCTCGCATTCAACATTTTATTGCCCAAGTGAATTACATTTCCTTTAATAACATGGAGTTTCGTTTTTCTGTCTTTTACTTATATTCAAGTCCTTCAGAATGCTTACTGTAGGGAGCTGGAGCTTCCAGATCAACAGAGCTTCTGACATAATATATTGTATTTCTTTTCTATATTTTCTCATAGTTTTTACGAATAATTTGGTGGCGACCATTTGCAGTCGTAAAGTTGGGCGTGATGTGTTTTTTCCCAGTGCATTTTGAATGAAAAAGCTAAAATACATCAAACAATTCTTTTTCGCAAGACAAATAAAATTTATGGTCAATATGAATTTTACTAAGCGATAAAAGGATCAAATAAAATTACAGTAAAAAAAAACATTATAAATAATTTGTATAGACAAGAAAAGAATGTTAGGTGGCATCTCTTGGGTACCTGTCCGTCTGGCGGCAATAAATGCGTTTATCTTCAAACTAAATATTTCGCTTATGAATCGCTACTGCGTCCCAATTTATCATGGTAAGCGCTTCACTTTGACGTGCAAGTTGTGTTTAATATTTTTCTCGGGAAATATATTTCCATACTTCGGATAAACAAGACATATATTATTATAATTTATTGTTTTCAGTTTTGTGTCGAATAATTTATTTCAAGATCCTCAATGTACAAAATTTTATTCGTTCGTATCAGTCAGAATATCAAAATAGATCATCAAATTTTGAAATATAGTGTATATTATTAAGTCAAAATGTTTAAAAATTATTCTGATGTTGGTAGAATTACCGTCAATATGATAGGTAAAAGAACACAAGTGCAACTAATGTGATATTTTATTATGGCAACGTTTCAGAAAATCGTTTAAACTGAGCACATCCATTGGTCTAGAAAACTAGCAGTCATGAATTTTGTGAAGAAGGTACACAAATAACCCGCACATAAAAGAGAGAAGCTTACGACGACGTTTCGGTCCGACTTGGACCATTGACAAAGTCACACTAGACAGTGTGACTTTGTCAATGGTCCAAGTCGGACCGAAACGTCGTCGTAAGCTTCTCTCTTTTATGTGCGGGTTATTTGTGTATCGTTCCAGTCACGGTATTGTGCCTTTTTGTTATTTATTTGTGAAGAAGGGTTTATCAGATTTTGCTCTATTGCCCCTTATGTTCCTCTGCTTCTTCAGCAGCATTTGGCAATTGAAACTGTGCGTGACGAGAATGGCTAATCATCCCGTGATAAAATATCATATGTTTAGTGAAAAATAAATATATAAATATCTTCACTATATCTTGTGAAAATAAATTTTTAATCATTATAGTTAGAGATAAGTTTCAACTTCTTTCTCCTGATCCTCTGTGGGATTGAGAGGAAAGTTTTCTCAGATTTTCACGTTACTTGACTGGGTTGGGTTTCTGTTCCAGAGATTTTCTTAGGTTACAGTTCTTGGACCACTTTGAAACTCTTGAGGTCATCATAATGCTTCCTCCGATTGACCGCAGATGTTAGTGCAATTAGTGTCTCTTAAAAGAAGTTAAGGAACAGAGCTTGGACCTTCAAGGATTCTTCAGAATATCTTTACAGTGTTTCAACCACTTATTTTGCTGACTGAAGTTAAGTTTTTGACAGTTTCAACAGAAATGCTCAAAATAATGTCATGGGATAATACTTACTGGTCATTTTCAGTGTTGATTTTCTTCCTCAGTATTATTTTACTATGTGAGCAACTCCAAAGAATACCAACTGTGTGTGTCTACGTTCTTTTCTTTCATCTTCACCTTTTTATTTTTTATATCCGTACAGTAATGATGTTCTGATCAACTTAAATTTTACGACATTTGAATATTATGATGAAACAAAGTTAGATATTCTTATTGGGCATTGTGACTCCCTGTTTATTATTATTGTTTTTGAAAGACTATATTACTGTTTTATTTTAATTTTAAAAAACATTTCATTTTTACTTTTTCTTACTTTTCATAGATGCTTCATTTGCACTTTCTCCAATAAAGCACAACAATAAAAACACATTTGCACACCGGCAATATCAA
This sequence comes from Cherax quadricarinatus, assembly GCF_038502225.1. Lineage (NCBI taxonomy): Eukaryota > Metazoa > Arthropoda > Malacostraca > Decapoda > Parastacidae > Cherax > Cherax quadricarinatus. The sequence continues at coordinate 21,812 of NW_027197362.1, forward strand.
GCACTTTTTAATTTTCCTACCTTTTTTTTTTCTCTGTGCAGCTTGATAATGGAATGTCGTATTCTGATATTTATTTAAAAAAAATGCATTTTAATGTATTTCTCGTAAATGCTATTAAATAGAAGCTGCTGAAACTGTTTTGCATATTCTTAATTTTTTTATTAGAGTAAGAAGAAAACTGAAAATATAACCAATACTGCCCTAGAATTATAAGGCTATACCATATGTATTTATGTACAATCATACAACCTTCAATAATATTACAAACTCATACTTACATACTTCCGTTTAAATACTTTAGACTTTGTCAATAGAGTACCGGCGAATAAAAAAAAAAAATTGCTAGCCTTCTGAAATAATTGTTGTGAGTTTGATAAACATCGTCTTATTGAATTACAATTCACTACTGTAAGATTAGCAATAAATGACAACTGAAACTATTGCATGAACGTCAGTTTGTCTGAACATCCCTACTCTAAGGTGATATATATTTACTGAAATAGTGAATATCATATTGGCCCCAGTGCATTGTCCGGTTGATCTCTAAATTTGACACCGTTTGACAAGGTTAGGTTCTACCTCTTGAGTCTCTTGAGGCTCCAATCCCTGCTAATACCATGCTTAGTTCGATGAATTTCAGCTCCAGCTAAAATATTAATCTTTTAAATTTTTGTTTTAAAGGTATGATGACTAGCTGCAGCACTTAAGAGTGTTAAACTGTTTCTGCATGTTTAAAGTTAATAACTCTTTTATAAAGTATTAAGTAATAAATTATTAAGTAATAAAATATTAAGAAATAAATATTTTGAAACAGTTAATTAAATTTATAAAAATTTTTAGATGCCCTCTAGAGGGTCGAGTTCCAGCTGGTATATCTCTTGAGACTGTTGAGTTGCAGTTGCTGGGTCTCTTAATATGTACAGAATGCTTGGTCCAATCTCATATATTAGATATGTTTAACACTGATCAGCTCCACCTCCTCCGCCCTGTAAGGTGTCTCATGAATAAATATATTATTTTATCCAGTTGACTTCAAATTTTAATAATACTTGACAAGGTTGGATTCTTTTTCCCTGGCTTGTGGAGAATGTTACATTACTGATTCGGTTCCTTTTAAGGATGCTTTTATAATACCTCATTCGACTGCTATCATTTTTTGCTGTGTTTAAAATCACTGACGACCAGTTACTGGCTTTATAAGGTTACTGAATTGTAACACCCAGACCTGTTAAGCTAAAGCACCTGAATCTTTTGATAGTGGCAAAATACATCTCCTTTGCCATTAAATTGTGTTGAGCTGCAGCTTCTGATTTTCTTGAGGTGATTTTGCTACTGGTTACACAACAGAAATATATATACAGCTTTTATTGATTTTTGTGAAAATATTTTGTAAAATCTGTATTTACTACTTGCAATAGGATCATGTAGTTATTTTTGCAAATAAATTCCACACACACACACATATATATATATATATATATATATATATATATATATATATATATATATATATATATATATATATATATATATATATATATATATATATATATATATATATATATCAGGGTTTGAGGCACGATCATTCTATTAAATTATAACAATCGTTCCTAATGATTTTTTTTTCGACGATTTAACGTGGCTTAGAGGGCCGAGAGCTCTATGTGATCAAGCAGATTGTTGCTGGTAAGAGATTCTTTATAAAAAAAAATATCCAGCGAGTATCGCAGTCAAAGGTGTCTATCAACATTACCAACGATATGGTTGCTGCTTCCATGAGCTGGTCTAACCAATCTCCCTCTGGAGATGTTGATTTTATATCCTATACTACTAACTTCTCTCCTCTCACATCCTCCTGATTGTAGGTTGTGCTGAAATTTGCCATTTTTCAACAAATATTTCCTTGAGTATGTGTGTTAGTATGCTCATTTACCAATTAGTAATTACATGTTTGCAGCTGAAGGATCAGTAATCAGCTATAAAATTATACTTCAATTTTTTTTAATTGTTAATGATTATGGTACATATCATTTCGCCTTTCATCTCATTCCAGGTATATAAGAATTAATCTGTCATTGAAATAGTTTCTAATATTCCTTTCAATTTTTTTGAGTAGTTTAAAGTTCTGCCTTCATGTTATATTATTTATTATTATTATTAAAGATTCGCCGGTATTCTCCCGGCCCGGGCCTTTTCCAAGTGGTGGCCCGGCCTTGGCTCCCTCTTTAGGGAGTGTCTGAGACCTAAGTCTCCCATGGGAGGAGGCACAAGTACCTCCTCATCTTTGGGACCAACTGTCCCCAGGCCTAGCCACAAGCTAGGCCTCTCTGGTCTGCCATCCCCGCCCCAAGGAGACTAATGGGAATGACAGTCTTATGAGCTAAAGGCTCGGGCTCAGGCACCTACCCTACCCTAGAAGGGTTAGGCATGGTGTCGATGTGCCTTCATGTTCTTCTTACTAATGGCACCAAAAAAGTGTCTTCTTTAATTTGTGCTATACTATTGTTATGTAAATTAATACATGGTTATAATTTTCCTCGTGTTTTCCATGAAGGCTTTTGAGTACCTTTAATTTTTTCCTAATAATATCCCTTTGTGAGGGCAAGTTATAAAAAATTAGAATTTCGAACTGAATTCCCTAGAGTGGATAGAGTATCTCAATATATGGTTAATGAGTCCATATAAATGGAATTCTGATAGTTATTTTTCGAGCAATTGCTAAACTGCGAAGACAGACTGTACTAGCACCTGCCCAATGGAGTAAAAATGTGAATGTTGCAAAGTTGCAATTATTAATAAAACATTAAATAACTATTTTTTTAATTTATTATACAAACTGACAATATCAAAAACATAAATGGAATTTGTACCCAAACATTTTGTAAGTATTAGAAAAACATAAAAATTAACCAAATAGCTACATGGACACATTGCAATGTGTCCATGCAGCTATTTGGTTCAATTTTATGTTTTTCTAATACTTACAAAATGTTTGGATACAAGTTCCATTTTGTGTACGAGGGGCTTGGATTTCCAGCAAGCGTTTCAGCTTGTTCGATAGGAATGAATAGAGGCAAATGGTATTTATGACTTGGCGTGCTGTTGGAGTGTAAGCAGGGTAACATTTATGAAGGGATTCAGTAAAACCGGCAGGCCGGACTTGAGTCCTGGAGATGGGAAGTAAATAAAATGTTTGCACTCTGAGGGAGGGATGTTAATGATTCAGTTTTATAACTGTAGTGTAGGTGCACCTCTCGCAAGAGTGATGGAGTAAATCATGAAAGTTTTTCTTTTTCTGGCCACCCTACCTTGGTGGGACGGCCGATGAGTTAATAAAAATAATAGTTGCCTGTCTAGAGGAAGGTGTTAGGATGGACAGCTCAAGGAATAGTTGGGTGTCTCATTTTTTTGTACACTTATAATCAATGTAAACCGTGCACAAGCAAATTACTTTAGAGCTGTCAAGTCGCTTAATAATAATTGTCATGGAGTCCACAACCTAATTAGTCAACGTTACTGGCTTAATTTTTTTCTAGTAATTAATTAGGAACCATTTGTTCCTAATTTAAGCTCCAGATGTGTAAGTGTGGGGAGCTGAGAAGGTGGATACGAAGGAGGGACGTTATGGTGACCTGGTGTTCCTAAAGTCCCACTTGTCTTCAAGGTACATCAATATCAGTAAGTGCATTCTGTTTTGATGTGCCGGAAATGTTAATTCAGGATTATATCTGTATTCACTCACATAAATTTTCACACAAACTTTGCTCATGAGAATTTTTGTTGTGTAAATAAACAGAAGAACGTAAATTCATTCTAACCGCAGTCCATGATATAGTAGTAGCAATCTCTGCGCCGTATTCAGTCACGAAGGTTCTCTCAGCAACGTATCGTTCATTCACGAGGGTTCTCTCAGCAATGTATCATTCAGCTACGAGGATTTCTCAGCAATTTATCATTCATCCACGATGGTTTTAGTACTATGAGGTTTACATCTATTACTTCTGTGGCAAGTTTGTTCACTATCAGCAGCTACCAAGTGTAAAGCCAATCTGACGTCCATGGACCAGCTCTGTTTTTTATACCCTTCTAAGGCATAATATATATAAATCAGTTAGGTTAGGTTAGGTAAGGTTCGTCAGGAAACAGGACAAATGTTTCCTGACGCGGGTCTTAGTCAGATGATGACCCGCCTTTGGAGCTTTTGGTCATCTGACCGAGGCCTTCCGCTGGCTTACCGGTCCACCCCTTTAAAAATTATGGTCATTTATAACCATTGTCTGTCAGGTTATATAAATCAGTGATACGTAATAATAAGCGACTGTCAATAAAAGAGCAGAATACTGGAATGAGATTTGAAACACAAATAACCCGCACATAGAAGAGAGGAGCTTACGACGACGTTTCGTGTTATTTGTGTATCGTTCCAGTCACGGTCTTGCGCCTTTTTTTCTTATTTATGAGATTTGAACTATGATCCATTGTAGTAGAAGGCATGATACTGTGCCATTTTGTGTTTGTATGAGCGGCCACCAACTGTGACGCTACTGTCTAATCTCACATCACGAGAACTTTCATGGTACACCTATTAACAAACGCCCTCAAAGTAATATAGTCTATAAAACAATTAGCAACCAAATATAAAGAAATTGCTCTCTGAAGACTAAAATAAAGAATACAAATAACTGAGTAGAATCCTGTATTTACTCACATACCTTCTAAAGGAAATGGCAACAGTCGAGAAAGGAAAAAAAAAATTTATTAATTAATTTATAAACGAGATGGTGTAAGTAAATTTTTGGATCTCCCAAAATACCTGCCCAAAGTAAGATAAAAGTAATTTTTTGCGCTAATTCATTTTATAAAGTTGTAATTCATTAAAAAATGATAAATAAATAAAATAACTCATATTACTAAGGCACATTATACGACCACAAACTGAAGCATATTAGTTTTATATAATACCTATGTTAACACGCTCCTCCCTGACGAGTATAGTCTTGTCACTCAAGTTTTTGTCGTCTGATGTCACTATTGTCGCTTCTCTTGATATTAAGTGAGCTATAAAGGCATCCATCATATATTAGGTTTTGCTTTTGCACATTATCGTATTAATGCTATAGGTTTTATTTCCTATTTTCATCGTGGTATTTTTTTCATATTTGCAATCTCTCGTTTTATTGTGATTTCTTCCCTATATATATATATATATATATATATATATATATATATATATATATATATATATATATATATATATATATATATATATATATATATATATATAGGGAAGAAATCACAATAAAACGAGAGATTGCAAATATGAAAAAAATACCACAATGAAAATAGGAAATATATATATATATATATATATATATATATATATATATATATATATATATATATATATATATGTCGTGCCGAATATGTAAAACTTGTCAATTAGCAAGAACTCATTTAAAATTAAGTACGTTCTAAAATTTTCTCTCTTACGTTTAAAGATATATTTTTTTCATTGATGTTAATACAAATTTTTTAATTTTGCACCAAAAGAATCTTAGGAAACTTACCTAACATTATTATAACAAGAGCAAATTATTTTAGCCTAACCCAACTAAATATATTTTAAATTTGTTTACAGTAATTTAATACTAAACAAACACAGTGAAATATATTTTTTCCGTTAGGTTCAGAATGATTTTGGCGAAATTATTGCATACACAAATTTTCACTTGTCCTATATGGCAAGATGAGCGTTGCTATTTAAGCCAAGTTCGCAAGTTCTGCCTATTCGGCACGACATTATATATATATATATATATATATATATATATATATATATATATATATATATATATATATATATATATATATATATATATATATATATATATATACGCAAACACACAGACAGACAGACATACACACATACACACACACACACACACACACACACACACACACACACACACAGCAGAGGTATGATAAAGCTCACTGTTCAGGGAGAGTGACCTAGTAGCGACCAGTGAAGAGGCGGGGCCAGGAGTTAGGACTCGACCCCTGCAACCTCAACTAGGTGAGTACACACACACACACACACACACACACACACACATACACGAGAGGTTAAGGGAACTCAAACTCACAAGACTGGACGAAAGGATTGATCGGAAGGACATGGTGACGTATAAAATACCGAAATGAATTTACAAGATGAACAGGGACAGACTGCTTCAACGATGAGACACAGACACAAGGGACCACAACTGGATGGCAGGTTGTTCCACTTTCTAGTGGAACAATCTGGAGAGTGATGTAGTGGAGGCAGGATCCATACATATCTTTTAGGAGAGATATGACAGTGCTCTGAGAGCAGGAAGAGAAAGAACCTGAAAGTGATCAGCGAAGAGGCGGAGTCACGAGCTGCAACTCGATCCCTGCAACCTCAAATAGATGAGGACACACTCAGAAATACACAGTATCGACAGGTGCCTTTCTCCACCAATAACTAACACAATAGATCAAGTAATGAGTAACGACATTTCATCTCAAAGAAATTAAGCTTTTTAATATTTAACTTTCCTGTGTTGTTTAATATCCATTGTGCAATCACCATTTCCTTATATATTGAACATAATTATCATAAATTTAAAAATAAAAAAAATGGAAAACTATCAGTATCAGCAAATTTGGTATCATCCCGTCCCTATTATATATACAACACAGGTTCGATCCTCCGGCTAGCAGCAGTGTTGTTATTGATTAAATACCACTTGTTCGTGATTACAATAATATCTGTACTGCTTATGGAGGCTAGTACACCAAACAGGAAGTAAAATGAAATTAGCTCTGGGTCACCCACACCATCGTATGTCCTCGGATCACGGTACAACACCTAGTTCTGCTGGGTGCGTGATTCTTGTAGGATTGAATGGTCCCGTGGGTTAGACCATCGTGAGACAGGCTAAAACAACACGGGTTCGATCCTCTGGCTAGCCGCAGTGTTATTGATTAAATACCACTTGTTCATTGTTACAATAATACATATGTTGTGCCGAATAGGTAAAATTGGTCAATTAGCAGGAACTTCTTTAAAATTATTTTCTAAAATTATCTCTTATGCATATAAAAATATATAATTGTCATTTATGTTAATGTAAAGGCTTATTATAACAACCTTTAATTTAGGTGAATCCAGCTAAATATATTTGAGATAAGTTTACAATAATTTAATAATAAACACAACGCAATATATTTTTCATCGTTAGGTTCAGAATTATTTTTGCGAAATTATTGCATACACAAATTTTCGCTTGCCTTATTCGGAAAGAAGAGCGTTGTTATTTAAGCTAAAATAGCAAGTTTTGCCTATTTCGCAGGGACATCATAGAACTGATGAAGGGAAAAGGGTGAGTGGTGCACTTAGGAGTCTGTGGAGACAAAGAACTTTGTCTGTAGAAGCAAGGACGGGCATGTATGAGAGTATAATTGTACCAACACACTTATATGGGTGTGAAGCATGGGGAATAAATGTTGCAATGAGGAGGAGCCTGGAGGCAGTGGAGATGTCATGTCTGAGGGCAATGTGTGGTGTGAATATAATGTAGAGAATTCGTAGTTTGGAAATTAGGTGAAGGTGTGAGATTACCAAAACTATTATCCAGAGAGCTGAGGACGGGTTGAGGTGGTTCGAACAAGTAGAGTGAATGGATCAAAACAGAATGACTACGAGAGAGTATAAATCTGTAGTGGAGGGAAGGCGGGGTAGGGGTCAGCCTAGGAAGGGTTGGAGGGAGGGAAGGGGTAAAGGAGGTTTTGTGTGCGAGGAGCTTGGACTTCCAGCAAGTGTGCGTGAGCGTATTTGATAGGAGTGAATGGAGACAAATTGTTTTTAATACTTGACGTGCTGTTGGAGTGTGAGCTAAGTAACATTTATGAATAGATTCAGGGAAACCGGCAAGCTAGACTTGAGTCCTGGAGATGGGAAGTACAGTGTCTACACTCTGACGGAGGAGTGTTAATGTTGCAGTTTTATAACTGTAGTGTAAAGTTTTCGAGTACCTCCTATATTTTTTTTCTAATATATATATATATATATATATATATATATATATATATATATATATATATATATATATATATATATATATATTCTATATATATATATATGTATATATATATATATATATGTATATATATATATATGTATATATATATATATATGGGGGGAAATAAATGGGATTAAATCTGGAGTATCTGAGAGAGTTAGAGCAAAGGAAGGGGTAGCAGTAATGTTAAATGATCAGTTATGGAAGGAGAAAAGAGAATATGAATGTGTAAATTCAAGAATTATGTGGATTAAAGTAAAGGTTGGATGCGAGAAGTGGGTCATAATAAGCGTGTATGCACCTGGAGAAGAGAGGAATGCAGAGGAGAGAGAGAGATTTTGGGAGATGTTAAGTGAATGTATAGGAGCCTTTGAACCAAGTGAGAGAGTAATTGTGGTAGGGGACCTGAATGCTAAAGTAGGAGAAACTTTTAGAGAGGGTGTGGTAGGTAAGTTTGGGGTGCCAGGTGTAAATGATAATGGGAGCCCTTTGATTGAACTTTGTATAGAAAGGGGTTTAGTTATAGGTAATACATATTTTAAGAAAAAGAGGATAAATAAGTATACACGATATGATGAAGGGCGAAATGACAGTAGTTTGTTGGATTATGTATTGGTAGATAAAAGACTGTTGAGTAGACTTCAGGATGTACATGTTTATAGAGGGGCCACAGATATATCAGATCACTTTCTAGTTGTAGCTACACTGAGAGTAAAAGGTAGATGGGATACAAGGAGAATAGAAGCATCAGGGAAGAGAGAGGTGAAGGTTTATAAACTAAAAGAGGAGGCAGTTAGGGTAAGATATAAACAGCTATTGGAGGATAGATGGGCTAATGAGAGCATAGGCAATGGGGTCGAAGAGGTATGGGGTAGGTTTAAAAATGTAGTGTTAGAGTGTTCAGCAGAAGTTTGTGGTTACAGGAAAGTGGGTGCAAGAGGGAAGAGGAGCGATTGGTGGAATGATGATGTAAAGAGAGTAGTAAGGGAGAAAAAGTTAGCATATGAGAAGTTTTTACAAAGTAGAAGTGATGCAAGGAGGGAAGAGTATATGGAGAAAAAGAGAGAAGTTAAGAGAGTGGTGAAGCAATGTAAAAAGAGAGCAAATGAGAGAGTGGGTGAGATGTTATCAACAAATTTTGTTGAAAATAAGAAAAAGTTTTGGAGTGAGATTAACAAGTTAAGAAAGCCTAGAGAACAAATGGATTTGTCAGTTAAAAATAGGAGAGGAGAGTTATTAAATGGAGAGTTAGAGGTATTGGGAAGATGGAGGGAATATTTTGAGGAATTGTTAAATGTTGATGAAGATAGGGAAGCTGTGATTTCGTGTATAGGGCAAGGAGGAATAACATCTTGTAGGAGTGAGGAAGAGCCAGTTGTGAGTGTGGGGGAAGTTCGTGAGGCAGTAGGTAAAATGAAAGGTGGTAAGGCAGCCGGGATTGATGGGATAAAGATAGAAATGTTAAAAGCAGGTGGGGATATAGTTTTGGAGTGGTTGGTGCAATTATTTAATAAATGTATGGAAGAGGGTAAGGTACCTAGGGATTGGCAGAGAGCATGCATAGTTCCTTTGTATAAAGGCAAAGGGGATAAAAGAGAGTGCAAAAATTATAGGGGGATAAGTCTGTTGAGTGTACCTGGTAAAGTGTATGGTAGAGTTATAATTGAAAGAATTAAGAGTAAGACGGAGAATAGGATAGCAGATGAACAAGGAGGCTTTAGGAAAGGTAGGGGGTGTGTGGACCAGGTGTTTACAGTGAAACATATAAGTGAACAGTATTTAGATAAGGCTAAAGAGGTCTTTGTGGCATTTATGGATTTGGAAAAGGCGTATGACAGGGTGGATAGGGGGGCAATGTGGCAGATGTTGCAAGTGTATGGTGTAGGAGGTAGGTTACTGAAAGCAGTGAAGAGTTTTTACGAGGATAGTGAGGCTCAAGTTAGAGTATGTAGGAAAGAGGGAAATTTTTTCCCAGTAAAAGTAGGCCTTAGACAAGGATGTGGGATGTCACCGTGGTTGTTTAATATATTTATAGATGGGGTTGTAAGAGAAGTAAATGCGAGGGTCTTGGCAAGAGGCGTGGAGTTAAAAGATAAAGAATCACACACAAAGTGGGAGTTGTCACAGCTGCTCTTTGCTGATGACACTGTGCTCTTGGGAGATTCTGAAGAGAAGCTGCAGAGATTGGTGGATGAATTTGGTAGGGTGTGCAAAAGAAGAAAATTAAAGGTGAATACAGGAAAGAGTAAGGTTATGAGGATAACAAAAAGATTAGGTGATGAAAGATTGAATATCAGATTGGAGGGATAGAGTATGGAGGAGGTGAACGTATTCAGATATTTGGGAGTGGACGTGTCAGCGGATGGGTCTATGAAAGATGAGGAGAATCATAGAATTGATGAGGGAAAAAGAGTGAGTGGTGCACTTAGGAGTCTGTGGAGACAAAGAACTTTGTCCTTGGAGGCAAAGAGGGGAATGTATGAGAGTATAGTTTTACCAACGCTCTTATATGGGTGTGAAGCGTGGGTGATGAATGTTGCAGCGAGGAGAAGGCTGGAGGCAGTGGAGATGTCATGTCTGAGGGCAATGTGTGGTGTGAATATAATGCAGAGAATTCGTAGTTTGGAAGTTAGGAGGAGGTGCGGGATTACCAAAACTGTTGTCCAGAGGGCTGAGGAAGGGTTGTTGAGGTGGTTCGGACATGTAGAGAGAATGGAGCGAAACAGAATGACTTCAAGAGTGTATCAGTCTGTAGTGGAAGGAAGGCGGGGTAGGGGTCGGCCTAGGAAGGGTTGGAGGGAGGGGGTAAAGGAGGTTTTGTGTGCGAGGGGCTTGGACTTCCAGCAGGCATGCGTGAGCATGTTTGATAGGAGTGAATGGAGACAAATGGTTTTTAATACTTGACGTGCTGTTGGAGTGTGAGCCATTTATGAAGGGATTCAGGGAAACCGGCAGGCCGGACTTGAGTCCTGGAGATGGGAAGTACAGTGCCTGCACTCTGAAGGAGAGGTGTTAATGTTGCAGTTTAAAAACTGTAGTGTAACGCACCCTTCTGGCAAGACAGTGATGGAGTGAATGATGGTGAAAGTTTTTCTTTTTCGGGCCACCCTGCCTTGGTGGGAACAGTGTGATAATAAAAAAAAATAATATATATATATATATATATATATATATATATATATATATATATATATATATAAAATATTTCTTTTATTAACACACTGGCCGATTCCCACCAAGGCAGGGTGCCCCGAAAAAGAAAAACTTTCACCATCATTCACTCCATCACTGTCTTGCCAGAAGGGTGCTTTACACTACAGTTTTTAAACTGCAACATTAACACCCCTCCTTCAGAGTACAGACACTGTACTTCCCATCTCCAGGACTCAAGTCCGGCCTGCCGGTTTCCCTGAACCCCTTCATAAATGTTACTTTGCTCACACTCCAACAGCACGTCAAGTATTAAAAACCATTTGTCTCCATTCACTCCTATCAAACACGCTCACGCATGCCTGCTGGAAGTCCAAGCCCCTCGCACACAAAACCTCCTTTAACCCCTCCCTCCAACCTTTCCTAGGCCGACCCCTACCCCGCCTTCCTTCCACTACAGACTGATACACTCTTGAAGTCATTCTGTTTCGCTCCATTCTCTCTACATGTCCGAACCACCTCAACAACCCTTCCTCAGCCCTCTGGACAACAGTTTTGGTAATCCCGCACCTCCTCCTAACTTCCAAACTACGAATTCTCTGCATTATATTCACACCACACATTGCCCTCAGACATGACATCTCCTCTGCCTCCAGCCTTCTTCTCGCTGCAATATTCATCACCCATGCTTCTCACCCATATAAGAGCGTTGGTAAAACTATACTCTCATACATTCCCCTCTTTGCCTCCAAGGACAAAGTTCTTTGTCTCCACAGACTCCTAAGTGCACCACTCACTCTTTTCCCCTCATCAATTCTATGATTCACCTCATCTTTCATAGACCCATCCGCTGACACGTCCACTCCCAAATATCCGAATACATTCACCTCCTCCATACTGTCTCCCTCCAATCTGATATTCAATCTTTCATCACCTAATCTTTTTGTTATCCTCATAACCTTACTCTTTCCTGTATTCACCTTTAATTTTCTTCTTTTGCACACCCTACCAAATTCATCCACCAATCTCTGCAACTTCTCTTCAGAATCTCCCAAGAGCACAGTGTCATCAGCAAAGAGCAGCTGTGACAACTCCCACTTTGTGCGTGATTCTTTATCTGTTAACTCCACGCCTCTTGCCAAGACCCTCTTAATTACTTCTCTTACAACCCCATCTATAAATATATTAAACAACCACGGTGACATCACACATCCTTGTCTAAGGCCTACTTTTACTGGGAAATAATTTCCCTCTATCGTACATACTCTAACTTGAGCCTCACTATTCTCGTAAAAACTCTTCACTGCTTTCAGTAACCTACCTCCTACACCATACACTTGCAACATCTGCTACATTGCCCCCCTATCCACCCTGTCATACGCCTTTTCCAAATCCATAAATACCACAAAGACCTCTTTAGCCTTATCTAAATACTGTTCACTTATATGTTTCACTGTAAACACCTGGTCCACACACCCCCTACCTTTCCTAAAGCCTCCTTGTTCATCTGCTGTCCTATTCTCCGTCTTACTCTTAATTCTTTCAATAATAACTCTACCATACACTTTACCAGGTATACTCAGCAGACTTATCCCCCTATAATTTTTGCACTCTCTTTTATCCCCTTTGCCTTTATACAAAGGAACTATGCATGCTCTCTGCCAATCCCCAGGTACCTTACCCTCTTCCATACATTTATTAAATAATTGCACCAACCACTCCAAAACTATATCCCCACCTGCTTTTAACATTTCTATCTTTATCCCATCAATCCCGGCTACCTTACCCCCTTTCATTTTACCTACTGCCTCAAGAACTTCTCCCACACTCACAACTGGCTCTTCCTCACTCCTACAAGATGTTATTCCTCCTTGTCCTATACACGAAATCACAGCTTCCCTATCTTCATCAACATTTAACAATTCCTCAAAATATTCCCTCCATCTTCCCAATACCTCTAATTATCCATTTAATAACTCGCCTCTCCTATTTTTAACTAACAAATCCATTTGTTCTCTAGGCTTTCTTAACTTGTTAATCTCACTCCATAACTTTTTCTTATTTTCAACAAAATTTGCTGATAACATCTCACCCACTCTCTCATTTGCTCTCTTTATACATTGCTTCACCACTCTCTTAACCTCTCTCTTTTTCTCCATATACTCTTCCCTCCTTGCATCACTTCTACTTTGTAAAAACTTCTCATATGCTAACTTTTTCTCCCTTACTACTCTCTTTACATCATCATTCCACCAATCGCTCCTCTTCCCTCCCGCACCCACTTTCCTGTAACCACAAACTTCTGCTGAACACTCTAACACTACATTTTTAAACGTACCCCATACCTCTTCGACCCCATTGCCTATGCTCTCATTAGCCCATCTATCCTCCAATAGCTGTTTATATCTTACCCTAACTGCCTCCTCTTTTAGTTTATAAACCTTCACCTCTCTCTTCCCTGATGCTTCTATTCTCCTTGTATCCCATCTACCTTTTACTCTCAGTGTAGCTACAACTAGAAAGTGATCTGATATATCTGTGGCCCCTCTATAAACATGTACATCCTGAAGTCTACTCAACAGTCTTTTATCTACCAATACATAATCCAACAAACTACTGTCATTTCGCCCTACATCATATCTTGTATACTTATTTATCCTCTTTTTCTTAAAATATGTATTACCTATAACTAAACCCCTTTCTATACAAAGTTCAATCAAAGGGCTCCCATTATCATTTACACCTGGCACCCCAAACTTACCTACCACACCCTCTCTAAAAGTTTCTCCTACTTTAGCATTCATGTCCCCTACCACAATCACTCTCTCACTTGGTTCAAAGGCTCCTATACATTCACTTAACATCTCCCAAAATCTCTCTCTCTCCTCTACATTCCTCTCTTCTCCAGGTGCATACACGCTTATTATAACCCACTTCTCGCATCCAACCTTTACTTTAATCCACATAATTCTTGAATTTACACATTCATATTCTCTTTTCTCCTTCCATAACTGATCATTCAACATTACTGCTACCCCTTCCTTCGCTCTAACTCTCTCAGATACTCCAGATTTAATCCCATTTATTTCCCCCCACTGAAACTCCCCTACCCCCTTCAGCTTTGTTTCGCTTAGGGCCAGGACATCCAACTTCTTTTCATTCATAACATCAGCAATCATCTGTTTCTTGTCATCCGCACTACATCCACGCACATTTAAGCATCCCAGTTTTATAAAGTTTTTCTTCTTCTCTTTTTTAGTAAATGTCTACAGGAGAAGGGGTTACTAGCCCATTGCTCCCGGCATTTTAGTCGCCTCATACGACACGCATGGCTTACGGAGGAAAGATTCTTTTCCACTTCACCATGGACAATAGAAGAAATAAAGAAGAACAAGAGCTATTTAGAAAAAGGAGAAAAATCTAGTATGTATATATATATGCATGTGCGTGTCTGTGAAGTGTGACCAAAGTGTAAGTAGGAGTAGCAAGATATCCCTGTTATCTAGCGTGTTTATGAGACAGAAAAAGAAACCAGCAATCCTACTATCATGCAAAACAGTTACAGGTTTCTGTTTCACAGACATATATATATATATATATATATATATATATATATATATATATATATATATATATATATATATAAACACATCGGACGATTCCCACCGTCTTGCCAGAAAGGTGCTTTACACTACAGTTATAAAACTGCAACATTAACACTCCTCCTTCAGAGTGAAGACACTGTACTTCTCATTTCCAGGACTCAAGTCCGGCCTGCCGGTTTCTCTGAATCTCTTCATAAATGTTGCTTTGCTCGCACTCCAACAGCACGTCAAGTATTAAAAACAATTTGTCTCCATTCACTTCTATTAAATACGCTCACGCACCCTTGCTGGAAGTCCAAGCCCATCGCACACAAAACTTCTTTTACCCCCTCCCTCCAACCCTTCCTAGGCCGCCCCCTACCCCTCCTTCCCTCCATTAGAGATTTATACTCTTTCGAAGTCATTCTCTTTTGTTCCATTCACTCTACTTACTCGAACCACCTCAACAACCCCTGCTCTGCCCTCTGGATAATTGTTTTGGTAATCCCACTCCTCCTTCTAATTTCCAAAAAACGAATTCTCTTCACTATATTCACATCACACATTGCCCTCGGACATGACATCTCCACTGCCTCCAGGCTCCTCCTCATTGCAACATTTATCCCCCATGCTTCACACCCATACAAGAGTGTTGGTACAATTATACTCTCATACATTCCCCTCCTTGCTTCCATGGACAAAGCTCTTTGTCTCACACACTCCTAAGTGCACCACTCACCCGTTTCCCTTCATCAGTTCTATGATTCACCTCATCCTTCATAGACCCATCTACTGACACGTCCACTCCTAAATATCTGAATATATTCACCACCTCCATACTCTCTCCCTCCAATCTGATATGAACTCTTTCGTCACCTAATCTTTTTGTTATTCTCATCACCTTACTTTTTCCTATATTCACTTTCAATTTTCTTCTTATACATACCCTACCAAATTCATCTACCAACCTCTGCAACTTCTCAGAATCTCCCAAAAGCAGTGTCATCAGCAAAGAGCAACTGTGACAACTCCCACTTTGTGTTGGATTCTTTATCTTTTAACTCTACCGCTCTTGCCAAGACCCTCACATTCACTTCTCTTACAACCTAATCTATAAATATTTTGAACAACCACGGTAATATCACACATCCTTGTCTAAGGCCTACTTTTACTGGGGAATATATATATATATATATATATATATATATATATATATATATATATATATATATATATATATATATATATATATATATAAAGATCGCAGTCAGCAGAACTCGATACTGCTACTGGGGACGGTCAAGATTTCCATTCCATTCCTCTTCCATTCAGCCACACAAATGACACAGACTGGGCAGCCTGGTTCACAAGCCATGTTTCTTTCCCAGCCCGGGCACGTCAGTGAGCCTCAAGCATGGATTCAAGCTATTTCAATCTCCCCCTGTATGTTCTGACCTCTCAAGCGATTTTATATCAATGCACCACGCAGAAACAAGTGGGTATATTCAGAGAAAGATCGCAGTCCAGCGACCTTTCTCTCATACACACACACACACACACACACACACACACATGCACACGCACACACAAACACACACACACACACACACACACACACACACACACACACACACACACACATACACACACACACACACACACCACCACACGCGCGCACGTGAAGCTCATTGAAGGAAGTTGAAGCAAGTTGAAGCAGGTTGATTAAAAAAGTTTTGAGCACTTGCTGCCTCTCTAGAAGAAAACTTTTAAAGTGCAGGCATCGTACTTCTCAACCTTTGCAAATGAAGTCTGGCACCAGATTTCTCGGTTCTCTTTATACACTGTTCCATGTATACTCCAACAGCATGTTAAAAAATTAAAACTTTTTGCCCTTACTACTCTCTTATCTCCGCACCTTCTGAACACTTTCTCAGATTTCCCTCTTCATCTTCCGTCTATCCCATAATTGTACATGCTAATTACTTAGGTCAAGAAAAAAGTATCGAAAAAGACTAACAGTTTCAACAACCATCTTCATTACCTTTCTTGCTATAGTACTGACTTCCGATTTCTTTTTCATTATTCGCAAACCACATTGATCTTAGACACAACATTTTCCGTGCCTCTAACCTCGTTCTCGCTACAAATGTCGATGAATCATTATACCTTCATATTGGAACATCAACACCACTGTCATACATTTCCCATCCTCACTCTTGCAAGTTTTTTTTTCAGTGACTTCTCATCACTTCTGTTGCTTTTTATCATCTAAACTCGCATTTCAGAGACCCATCTGCAGAAATATTCACTCTCAATTACCTAAATTCATTCATTCCTGATTATTTCTCAGTTCCCATCTAATAAGAAAAATGTTAATTCAACTTATTATAGCCTTTTTCTTTTCTTCCTTCAAGTTCTTTTTTGACTCACCCTTCCATTCACGTACTACTTACATCCCCTTACAGACTGAAATGGTTCAAATGGGCTCAAGCACATGTTTGGCACGTTTTATATTTGGGCACCAATCAGAATGATTCAAAACCTAGCGAGTTCAGTACGAGTGATATGTTGTATTTCCTTTACTGTAAATTGTGTAGTATATTGTCATGGCCAGTGAGACACCACATGACTGTCGTCATTATGTTACCACAATCAACATGTGAAATTACTTTATTTTCGCTTTAATAGAATGTACGGACATATGAACAAATGTTACGCGACACTTGCTGTGATATTGGCAGATGTGTCCAAAGATAAATTTTGGCCCAGTTTGGACCCTCAACCTAACTAACAATGTGTAGCATAAAAACCATACCTCGAGCAGGGCTTGAACTCGTGGTTAGTGTGTTACAAAATTCCAGATCGACGCGTTAGCCACTGTAGCCAGTTGGCCCAACGGCTAACGCGTCGGTATGGAGTTTCACGACTCACTAACCGGGAGTTCAAGCTCCGATCGTGGTATGGTTTGTTTGCAACCGTGTCATTACGATTTCGTGAGTCAATGTGTAGCATATTAGTTTTCTATGAGTTCTTGATATATATTAGAGTGCTTTCACTCTAACACTACTTTATCCCTAAGATCACTCGAGTCCAGTACAGTGAAACATGCTCAATTAGACAAATTGAAGAAAATCACAAATAAATTTGAGGATGAAAGACAGGGGGATCGTCACGCTTAAGTTTGTTCGTCATGATGGCCTCAAGGCTTGTGACATACACACAAACAGACTTATCCAAGGAGACCATAAGTAGGAAGGAATATTTCTTCAAGCCAGTCGGAATCTTTCTGAGCATATGCATATTTACAAGTGAAGATAAAGAGATAAAAAACTGTGTTAGAAGCCGCCGATGAAGACAAATATATATAATAGAGCATCATCAAGAATAGTGTGTCGTCACCTGCAACTTCTGATCCACTTTTTTGTATATATCGGGTGGCATATGCAAATTTCTCAGAATTTATTATAATGTGACCGCACTAAACATGGGGTGAACGGGGCAGGTAGATCACACATAATATCAAACTAAGGGGGCAAAACTACGCCGGTGGATGATAGTTATTACGTGTGTGGTGTAGCAGTGATCACTCCTAATTGTTATCACGCCCAGGTACATGGCTCCCTGACCCTCCCTCCACTGCCTCCTTGTAAGTTAGTTGTCCCGACCCTCGTTTGGCAGATCCTACCTCGTTCTTCTCGCTCTTTAAGGGTTGTTGCCAAAATTGGACCCCACGGGCGCATTGTGGTTGGTGGTGATAGCATCAACAAGGAGCTCAATGATCGCATAAACCCGCCAGGACCAGAAAGGCGAAAGGATAATTTCTTGTTTTCTTTGTAATGTTTCGGCAGTGAAGATGACCAGCTGTCTTATCTTAATTTAAAAGATATCTATGCACTGATTAACATTCGCACTTTTTAATTTAACAGAATATTGCTTTAAAATATAAAAAGAAATTTATCTTTGGATTATTTTCTGTTAAAATTAGTCTTACTAAAAATGGAAAAGATGAACTGTAAAAAAATATATTAAAATATAAACAAGCAGCATCATTTATCAAGAATGAGAAAGAGGAATCATTACCTGGCGGGACACAACAAACAACTCTCACTTCTTTGTATATCCTTCAACAATCTTCTGAATGCCACATTCGATATTTTCCTCTTTCGCTTTCTGAGCATTATTGACATCTCTATCATTCATCATTACTCAACATTAGGCTGACTCTCCAGAAAAGGCACAGAAATCGAGGTCATTCTTGTTCATGGGAACCATGACAAACCTACTCTACATCCAGAGCTCAAGCACCGTACTTACCAACCTCTAAACCTCACGTAAGGTAAACATATTTCTCTAAGAAATGGATAAAACAAGGAGCTAGTGGTGACTTTTTATGTATATAATTAATAAAATGGAAAAGAGGGATTTGTTGAAATTTCATTATTTGAGTGCTTATTAGGTATACATGATAACAATGAAATGATTATTGCTCAGTAAAAAGAACTTAATACAGGTGGAAGAGTTTGAATGGGGAGGAGTTAAAGTAATGAAATTAGGTGTATCTGAGCTAATGATTGCTCAAGATGGAGCACCGATAATATTACGTGAACAATTGTGAAGAGAAAAGGCATATAATTGTTCAAAATAATAACACGTTAAGTTGTTTACAATAAAAGATGGATTGACAGAAATGGGTATTAATTAACTTTTGTGTAAACAGAGGCGAGATAAATGTACGAGAGAGAGAGAGAGAGAGAGAGAGAGAGAGAGAGAGAGAGAGAGAGAATGAGAGAGAGTTCAAAAACATTAATTGAATATATTTAAATATTGCTGAGGTAAGTTGAAGAAAAATAATTGACTTGAGAGACTTCAATGTTAAAATTAGTGAGACTGTTGGTGAAAGTGCAGTAGGCATGATTCGAGTGTCTGGTACAATGTATGCCAGAGGACTTTTAATTGAACTATGCTTAGAAAAAGCTTTGGCAGTAGTATATATTTCAGAAAGTAAAGGGGAAATAATTCTCCATGGTATGTGTAGTACACACATTGAGCAACCTGCTGAATTATTAAGTGGAAAAAAAGGTTTAAGGAAAGTTTATTGAGGAGCTTCTGATATGTCAGATAATTACTTAGTGGTAGCTGGAGTATCAACAAGAGAAAGATACAGAATTTTTTTTATATTAGTGAAAAACCTTGGTAAATAAATTAACGAAATTTATGCCTACTGAGGGAAATATCGAAACCACTGAAAAGTGAGACACTACATGTACAGAACAATTAAATACAGGCTAAAAGAGATGTACCTATTTTGGTGTAAGCCAAAAACTCTTCTGGTAGAAATATACAGATATCTCTTTTAATTACCTTTTGCATTTTATTGAAAAATGGGTTATCAGTATCTAGTGACCCGTTCCAGATTAACCTGCTGTTTAGAAAGAAAGTTATGAGAGTGTGGAACAGATATAAGAACATAAGAAAAAAGGAACACTGCAACAGGCCTACTGACCCATGCGGATCAAGTCAATGTCCACCCCCCCCCCCGCGGATTAGTCCAATAACCCCCCCGGTTTAGCCCAATGACCCACCCAGTCTGGTCACCTCCACTGAAGGATGGAGCACGGCACCAGATCCAGCAGCACAAGCTAGTCAGGTCCAACTCACACCCACCCACACCCGCTCATGTATTTATCTAACCTATTTTTAAAACTACACAACGTTTTAGCCTCAATAACTGTATTCGGGAGTTTGTCCCACTCATTCACAACTCTATTACCAAACCAGTGTTTTCCTATATCCTTCCTGAATCTTAATTTTTCTAACTTGAAACCATTGCTGTGAGTCCTGTCTTCGCTGGAAATTTTCAGCACGCTATTTACATCCCCTTTATTTATTCCTGTTTTCCATTTATACACCTCGATCATATACCCCCTAATTCTACACCTTTCGAGAGAGTGCAGATTCAGGGCCCTCAGTCTATCCTCATAGGGAAGATTTCTGATACATGGGATCATCTTTGTCATCCTCCTCTGTACGTTTTCCGAAGCATTTATATCCATTCTGTAATACGGTGACCAGAACTGAGCAGCATAGTCTAAATGAGGCCTAACCAAGGATATATAGAGTTGAAGAACAACCTGAGGACTAATATTATTTACTTCTAGTTATGAAGCCAAGAATTCTGTTAGCTTTATTGCGAACACTAATGGACTGTTGTCTTGGTTTTAGAATACTGCTAACCAGAACTCCTAAATCCTTTTCGCAATCAGTAGTATTAAGATCTATATTATTTAGTTTATATGTGTCATGGTTATTTAACTGTCCAACATTTAGAACTTTGCATTTGTCAATATTAAACTGCATCTGCCACTTCTCCGGCCATTGCATCAGTCTATTCAAATCATCCTGGAGTGCTCTAGTGTCCTCATTACAATGAATTGGATTGCCTATTTTGGTGTCATCAGCAAATTTGCTTATGTCGCTATTTATTCCTTCATCTATGTCGTTTATGTAAATTGTGAACAACAACGGGCCCAACACTGACCCCTGAGGAACACCGCTCGTGACGTGTCCCCATTCTGATTTCTCCTCATTTATGCAAACTCTCTGCTGGGTGATACATGTGATTTCATAGAACAATTGTGCACTCGGCAACCATCCTATCTACGAAAATAAAAAAGATACGTATGAATATAATGGTTATAGGGAATGGATCACAAAGATCTGTTTATAGCTTTAAAGAATACATCTACTTTCAGTTAATGGAAGTCGACGCAAAGGTACACTCACTTTTTAATGCTTGGAATCTTGAGCTCTTTCCTCATGTTACATATTTTTCAAGCACTTCATTGTGCTTCAAACATTGTCTTCATCGCTTCACTTTTTTTTACATTATTACAATTAAAGCTAAGCTCTAAACCTACAAGGGTCATTCAGAGCTTTATTTTACAAAGTCCTCCAAATATTCTTTTGTATACTAAAACAAGTAGGGGCGCGACATAAGCAACTACAAATTAAATGTATGCAAGAATTTTCATCCTTGTAGTTCTATGAATCCCATAATTTAGGTGGGGGGGGGGATCTTGCCAGATGAGGCGAGGGAGGAGCTTTTAGCCGAGGCGATTAAACTTAGGTTTCGATATGAATCTTTTACATGGTTAATGATAGGATGAGCAGTGATGTTATCAGCAAAGGTAAACATATAATGAGTGGGGTGCAGCGTATTATGATTGGAGTGTAAGGCCATAGAAATTCGTAACGCATTGTTTAAATTGTTAATTACAGTACTACTCAGCAGGCATTAATGTTCGTTACTCGTCAGCTTCCGTTCTTTCATTAATTAAACAGTTTTTCCTAGTGTCATAATTATTTCCTTCTGATTAGTAGCAGCAATTTAAACGAGTTGGGAGTTTTTAATCCTCATTACTTCAAAAACAACAACTTCGTGCATGATGATTTTATTATTGGTTTACAGCTTAACCACTGCATGAGTATCATTAGTGCTGCATTTAATCTGTCCACCACCAGACAATATATAATACTTCAGTCACTAAAGTCCTTAGTAAAATCTTAGCGCATATACAGTAAGAGACTGACTTCTCGGTGTTGAGCTATGACCTGGCTCCTCTCCCCATTGATTTTGCAAAAATAATCTTTTCATTACCTTGATAGACGTTGTATAATATTGTTCACAATGCAGTTTCTTATCCCTGTTATCTTGAGTCATTGGACCACTCTTCATTAATACTTCAAAACCTATTTGCATTAAAACTGGTAAAGAAAAGTGCTCTAATATAGTGTCTACCGTCGTCGTTCTCGCTCATTATTTGGTATTCTTACATACTCACTTATTTGTATTCACAGAACTCACAGGGGTCGAGTTTTACGTGATAGATTTACCTCTTGTCCCTCGCCATATTTACTCTTAGTTTCGTGGGCACTGTCATACTTATTCCTAAAACTATGTATGGAATCTGCCTAGCATGTTTCATCGTCAAAATTATTTCACCTCCTTAACACACTGAGAGTAAAGAAATTCATCTTGATATCCTTGTGAAAGTTCTCCAAATGAGCATTCATTACTGTTTTTTTTTAAGTTAGGCTTGCAGTTTCTGTCCTCAAAGTCTATAATCGGTTTCCTTTTTTCTCCTTCCTTTTTCATAACTTTGCATTTGCTGGAACTGACTTCCAGAATTCACTTGTATGACTAATCCTACAGTTTGCCGTTGTTCTCATCAGTTTTTTTTTCTCATTATTTTTTCACTTTTGCATAAAAGGATCCCTACACTGAACTTTGTGAAACCCCACTTAACGTACTCGCCTATTCTGACACCTCAGAGATAATCACTCTTTGATCCGATGAAGCCCTTCTACTGTTATATCTGCCAGTGCCTGAGTGGTATGGTGTCAAATGCCTTCTTGAAATCCAAGAAAATGCAGTATACCAATCCTTCTTTCTGTCTCTCCCTCCCTCCCTTTTTTACCTCTCTGTTACTTTGACGTTAAACTCCAGCAGGTTTGTGAGACAGTATTTGCCATCTCTAAACCCATGATATCAAGTTTATGAATTCACTTCTCTGTAAGTACTCCACCACTCCTGAATATCATTCCCATTACCTTCCAAAGTATGTATGTTAATGATACTGGCCTGTTGATAATAATTTCTGCCTACTTCCTTTCGTAAGTATTGGTAATACGTTTGCTGTCTTTTGGATTTCTGACAATTGCTCTGTACCCATTGATTTGTTGTAGCTTTTAGCTAGCGTTGTGGGTAGTGGCTCTCGCAGAATTCATGGTGACACTTTATTAGTTCCTCGCAGATATCGTTGTCGTTTCTCGTGAGATCTCTCCTCCTTTGTTTCTATGCTATTTCCTGATATCTTTTACTGATATCTTTCCTCTGATGTCGTTGTACAGAAATTTTTGATCAGATTTCGCTTCTGCTGCTATATCGTTCTCAAAATGCAGCTCAGCTTCCTTTCTCACCCTTGCATATTCATTTTTGGTTCCTCTGCATGTTTCTCAGATTTTCTTTAAATAGCTTTCTATATTTGTTATGCTCTTGCACTCCATGTTGTTTTCCCCATCTGCATCATTGGTTAAACCTCGGGCTTTCTTTATTTTTTACCGTTACCTCTTCTTCAAGGAAAAAAAATATTTCTCAACATCACCTCCCATTCTGATTAAATACTTCCTCATCTCATTGATATTCCTTCCAGTTACCTATCTCAATGTACTACCCTCAAGAATTCTCTTGTCTTTACATAATTTCTCTGTTTAAATCTGGTTTTCCTGTTTCTCCTCGGTTATTCAGCTCTCAATTTTAATTTCCATCAGGTATTTGGAACCAGTACTGAAGGGTCACTGTCGCCCAAACGCCTCTCGTATTCAATCTCACCTACATGGGAAGCACTTGATCTAGTCATGCTGGTTCATCTTCCCTCTCTCTTGGTGTGTCCCTAACATGCGGACACTAAGTTTTCCATCACTTCCTTCATTTTAGCTCTACGTTTATAGTTCCCCATATGGATCCCAATTTTCACAGTACATTTCTTTGTGACTGAAATCGCCAATGATTTATAACAGCTTTGATCATGTGTGCTTTACATGCTGCTCCAGCTTTGGTCTTCACTACTGCTTTGCTGTTTTCTTCATATTCCATTATATATTTACATGACTTCTTTATCTTTCCCATCTCCTCAAAATTCCATTGATTTATGATTGCCAGAGCCACTCCTCCCCTGCCTTGTTTCATCATCTTTCTCAATACTTTATATCTTGTTGAAAATATTGCGTCTGTTATAATTTCATATAGTTGCATCTGTGAAAGAGCTATGATGCCTAGGGTTACCTTTGCTTGTGTGTGTGTGTCTGTGCTTTAAAATTACCTGTTTGAGTTTGTGGGAAGTATGCTTCAGTGATTGGTCCCGCCTCTTAACCTAAGACCAACGTAAGTAATCCACTTCAGCTGTGTCATTTGGCAGTTAGTTCCATTTATTAACCACTCATAAGTGTAGTATCCAACCATGCTCCCTTGTTTATGCTATATTCTTATTAAATAACTCTGTATTTTTCTAGGTATGAGCTCAACACCGGTTCTGCATAATCTAGAATCGATCACGCATATAAAGTATAAAATGTTTAGGTTCCTCAATGCCACTCGTAAATATGAAGGTTTAACTGTGCTGCTGCCGAGACATTGATTATTATTATTTTTTTCATTTCTCTTTTAATGCACTCCTTTACATTTCTCGACTTCATGACCTAAAAATGTTATTGTAAATTAGCCAAAGTATGTGTTCCAGAGAATAAAAGATCTTTTCGAGAGGTTCACAAAACCATCTTTTAATCGGGAAATGTGTTCGTAATAAGTATGAGAAACCAAAACTAAATCGTCCAGGTAAGCCTTAGTGCTTACTAACCCCTTTAATTGCCTCAAGGTTTTCAAAATTTGGCTTCAGCAGTAAAACTCAATGTTGAATTCGCATTTAGGATATAAATTCTATGAAGCTTTTTAAAATCGCCTAAGCATTATCAATACCACACCTAAGGACTAGGATACTGGGTAATTTTGCCCAGATTAGTAAATACGTATTAGTTACGTGACATTAGTTAAAGGCCCCTCACAGTCTAAGATAGGGTCTGCAAGAGATTCTTCATAATCTGGCATGGGACTAAGTGGCGCAGGTTTGATGCTGACATTCACGGCAGGACCTGATGTAACTCCGAACAACTCGTTTTAAACCTGACCAGTTAAAATGTTTACTAAATGCAGTAAGTAGTTTTTGTAACACCTAAATGTCCTCATGGATGAATTATAAGCAATCGTCATAAAATGAGTCCTAAATTACTTGGGCACATGTAACCTATCAGTTGTGAACTTTGCCTTTATCAGTAAGCTTACCTGTTAAGAAAGATTTTTTTAATTGTATATTTAGTAGAGGGTACAGCGTCAGCTTCAAACACTGCAAACGTGAAAGCTGAGGCACAAGTAAGGTTCCTCGGGTCCTCGGGCCCTCGGGCATAGAATCAGAAGCATCTGGCAATCCTACCATCCACTAATAGGAAGACTTCTCCAAGGAGCTTTCACTTGTAACAAAAAAAGGCACAATACCGTCACTGGAACAAAACACAAATAACCAGCACATAGACGAGGGGAGCTTACGACGACGTTCCGGGCCGAAACTTCGTCTTAAGTTCCTCTCGTCTATGGGGGGTTATTTGTGTATAGTTTTCACTTGATTTGCGACGCCCTGGTCAGCTACCGTTGAAAAGCAACGTATCCAACCCAAGGTTGTAGTCTCCCAAGTTAAGGCCAACATTCTCACCAGACTTTTTCTTAGTCATTGCCCGAGTTACGACCGTAACTGGAGAATGAGTAGACCATTCTGTAGTCCGGTTAAATAACCGGTAAAATAGTTATACGCAACAAACATTCTTTATAGGGAAACTGAGAAGACTGCCTCTCCATAAGCTCCTGACAAAACTGCAGAATTTTACTAAGTTCTTAAGAGATTAGGGGTACTCCCTCTTTTAGAAGGGATCAGTAAGCACCTGTGTCCCTGAAGGTGGTCATCTACATTGAAAAATCATTTTTCTTTATGAATCCTTGACTGGAACTATAGGGTGGGGCCATTCAAGCATCTGTATTGCTCTGACTAATGATGATACTTTGCAGAGGACCAATGTTGGCGATGGGCTGCTGAGAACCCATGTTACTCGACTTATCACTTGCAGAAGACCTTTTTTGGAATTTAAGACAATTGGCCTATATATAGACAGGCTTAAGGCAATAGCAACAGGATACAAGCTCTGGAATCTTGTCGCGAGCACCATTTTGGTCTTGAGGTGGGCATAGTGACTCACTCTCAGCTTCCGTCTTCGGACCAGCAACAGAAGTATTCCCCGATGTTCTCTGTCTATACAATGCTGGTTGGGAGAAACTTTAATGGACCTTTCACTTAGGACCTGCTGAACTTCAAAGGTATCTACTAACTTGACCGCTTCCATGGCGGTCACGAGCCTCACCTGAGCAACAGACTCAAGAAGTCTGTCAACAAGACAAGAATGAGTTGCACCAACTCGCTAAAGTTAGAAACAGCAGCCGCCTTATACTATTTGGTAATGGTCTTGGTTTAGAGCCTAACAAAGACTAAACAAGACTTCCCAGGTTGACGCTTGTTTACCCTAATCTCTTATCAATTTTTGGCTGGTATGCAGTGATCTGCACCAGCGTATGAACGTTGTAATTAGAGAAGTCGTCACCGTCCAAAACCGAGGTGAATTCCTTTGCTTTATAATACAACACCGCATGAACAAGTGCTGCCCAGTGCACGAATGGCCATTACAGAGGAAAAGCCTGGTTCACGAACGATTCGGAAAACTGTTGAAGCCCTGACTTTGAGAAACGAGGTACCATGGGCACCGACTTTTGAATATTAAAGGTATCGTTATTAGTGGGGTATGGGTCGGTGTGAACTGGACTTACCTAGCATGGGTCAGGCTTACTGTAGTGCCTGTATTGTCTCCTCTCCTCTTTATCATGTACTTCCTTTGCAAAATCAGGCTGTTCCTTAGTTTCTTAAGTGTAATTTCCGCCAAAAGCGCCAGCAAAGCAGACTGATCCTGAGATAGGCCGGGTCCATCATACGTTTCTGCGACTGAGGGGAGATGGGAGAGTTGAAAGGTGTCAGACGTTCAGGATTATGATCAGTATCATTAACAGCAAGATAATGAAACGGGAAGCGGAGAGAATACCAGCGTATTTGTAGCGTTACTTTTAATATTTAGAAGTCGGTGTCTCTAGTACCTCGTTTCTTGAAGCCAGAGTCCGAACAGTTTTTCAGATTGTTGGAAACCTGTCTCGAGCTCTGTAATGGTCATTTAAGCGTTGAGCGGGTAAAAACTTCAGACTGATGGACTGAATACAACGACTCCAGGCTAAGGGACTGATTACACTTAGCCTATGGAACAGAACTCTTCTCCAGGCTGAGGGACTGACAACCTCAAATCAAGGGTGATGGACTTATTACATCGTCTTCACATCTCTACTGCTCCTGCCTACTTTCTGTACTTGACTGAAGAAGCCTACTGTGTAGGCAGAACGTTTCGGAATAAAGTTGCCTAGCTGTTGCCTCTGTGTCTTACCTACCAATTATAAAGTTCTCCAAACGGAGACCTTATTAAGTCATCAACTTCATCTTTGGTAATTAAGGATGTGGCATCATAACTTATCTATAATGAACTATCCGCCAGATCCACGTTATCCTGAATAATGTACACGATGTTTCTGTTTACAAACTGCTTAATAACCACCTTCATAACTTACATGCAAAGAAGCTAATAGAACTAATGATGAGCCTAGCTGGATTACAAGGTTTATTGCTTTTATCTGTACTGATCAAATGATAATTAGCTATGATTTTTAATGTAAATCACCATTGCTTTTTTATAATCATTTCAGTGTTCTCTTGAAAGTGCTATTTACACAGTCTGAGAAGGTTTATTCTTTTACACTAAGCGTCTGTAGCAGTTAATTGATCACTTCATCATGAAGATTTAGAAACAAGTACAACATCTGGGTATCTTTATTTGTAGACGTATCTCCATCCAGTGACTTTACCAATAAAATCCAGGGACATAATGGGAAGGCAGTAGAACTATATTCAAAAGACTATGTAGTTAGTTGCTCAGACTCACCATTTCGAAGGCTGAGGGACTGATTATCTCGTCTTTTGTATACAGCTCTACGGTCTTCCTATCATGTTCTTGAATTGTATTAATAAAGCCACTGGATGTCGAAACGTCTACAAATAAAGCTACCCAGATGTTGCACATGTGTCTAAATCTTCATCTTGTCTGTATACTAGCCATATACATTATTGTATAACGAATCCATAAATTATTACCGGCATTTCCTTTACTCCTTCCAAATGCCAGGTACATAAACTCTGACTGTACTTGTACTTAATCCCATATTTGCACTGCACCTAAATCTGTTCGTAAGATATTCGTAAGACAAAAATTGTAAATATAAAAAATATTATTAAATAAAATTATATTATTATGCCAGACCATCTGACAACAGCCTTGCCTGGCGAAGGAGACAGTTGACGTAAGCAATCCGCAAGCAGTTGCGAGAGCTTCGCCAACGTAAGATTACTCAGGTTGAATAATTTGACTTTGTTTAAGTTGGGTGGCGCCAGCGTGTCGGTGGTCTTGCGAAGGAATGTCAGAGGCAGGCAGTTCAACAAGACCAGGCCTAAATATGAGACGTTAGTACACGACTCTTTGTGAGCTTAATTTGAGAGACAACTTTTAATTTGTTTACGAAGAAGTTTTTGTTCAATACGATCATGCCTGTGAACTGTGAAAGCATCGTTTTGTGTGTGTTTGTGCGTCTTGTTGTTGCTTACTGTTTTTTGTGGCATGTGTCGCGTTCCAAATGATATAGAGCATGAATGTAAAGTTAGAGGTGTGGTTGTGTTCTGTGTGCGTGTGCTGTGTGTGTTCTGTGTGCGTGTGCTGTGTGTGTTCTGTGTGTTTGTGTCCCGCGTGTTTGTGTTCTGTGTGTTGTATTGTGTGCGTTCTGTGTATGTGTGTGTGTTCTGTGTGTTGTATTGTGTGTGTTCTGTGTATGTGTGTGTGTGTGTGTGTGTGTGTGTGTGTGTGTGTGTGTGTGTGTGTGTGTGTGTGTGTGTGTGTGTGTGTGTGTGTGTGTGTGTGTGTGTGTGCGTGTGTGTACGTTTGTGTAATGTGTATGTGTGAGGGGGAGGATGAAAGGCAAAAATACAAAAAAAGCGGTAAATGGAAAATTAAAACTCAAAATCCTTATACGCCACAAAGATGTTAATCGCAAGATGGCCAATAGACAGATACTGTCGTGTTAATCAGACTAAACAAAAATATGTCTTGGGAAGCACGTGTAATGGGCAGCATCACTCGTCCTTTGGGTGATCATATGGACTTAATAACAATATATTAGAAAACAGAAGTTCACCCGCAACTGATGATATCAGTTCCATAGAACTAACAGCCTTGCTTCTTACAACTTCATTTCTAAAGATTTTCAGTATTCAAGTAGTACCACATTTACAATTAATCCTCATCTAATTGCAGATAATTTTGCATATAGAAAACAGAAACTACATGTATCATCTGTTAGGAAAAGAGACCTGATGGGTTTCCACAGTGGAAGAGATTGTTACAAAAATTAAATGAAATAAAGAGGAGAGTCAATTAACTGAGTTATTATATTAAAAAGATTTTCACTTAATACAACTAAAACGAAAGAAAAACACATTTAGTAATAAACGGAATAAGTAAATTTAATCATAAAAATAAAATCTCCACTAAATAAGAATGAATGTTTGGCAATTCCATGCTGAACCATAAATATGCCGTACATATTAATATAACAATTTTATACAATACCGACAAGTAATTAAGTAAGATACATGTGCAACAATTAAGCCACAAATATGTAGAGTAAATGTGGACTTATTATAACTATACCGTGATATGTCTATATATCACGGTGGTTCAGACACCTGAGGGATCATAATTGTTTTCGTGATGAAATGTGCCAAGATGATGCATAACTCTGTACGTAGCCGTACGTGAAACTTAATTTCCACCCAACTCTCTCCCTCTCCATGGAAAATCAGCCCTCGAATTCAGGAGTGCGTGAAAGCAAAAAGCTAAACAAATGAACCTAAATACCCAGGAATTAAACAGTACTTAAGAAGAATGAAGATAAAGGGATCAAAGAACCGACAAGTTGATAAATTAGACAAATATGCAACACTTGGGAGTCTTTATTGAGGAAACGTTTCATCACACTGTGGCGAAACCTCAATAAAGATTTCCAACTGTTGCACATGTGTCTAATTTATCAATACTTTACAAAAATAATGAAATCCACTAGAAAAAGGTAAACCGAGAAAAAACAGAAGAGACGCAACATACAAAAATTAAAAATTCATTGGATGGCACCACAGTGGATGTCTCTCTCATGACAGAACTGAAGACCATAACAATGAACCTACATCATTCAAACAAACGCTGTAAACCCTTTTCTTTTACATCGACGAAATAAAACAAAAACACAAAAACCATATGACTTCTCTTTAGTATGTTTCATATTTATTAAGAATCTCAACAATGAATTCTTTAGGACTGTACACAAAAAGTAAATCAGTCACATCTTTGTGTATACATCACCTGACCGAGGATGTTCAGAAGACTGATAAGGTGCAAATATATGAAACCGTGAAATTAGGCTCAAGAAAATTAACAGGCCGACTCAGAAACCCAGGAAGTAAATTTAAGGACATGATTACGATGAGTAAATTATTTAGGTGTTGCTTGATACGCAGGTACCATGCAGAGACACCTAATACTTACAGGACCACAACACACTGAAATTGATTGTTAAGTGATATTTCTCGGAAATATTCTTGAGATAATCCTAAATTTAATTTGAATAAATATACAAGGACGGCCTGGTTGCAATGCGAGGATGAGGTACAAGAGAGTATTAATAGAAATTAATAATGCAGATAAGTCTCGAGGATATCAGGAAGTAATATATTTCTATACCAGTGAATCTACATTTTTCAGTCTCATGGTGGCAGGGAAGTGGAATGATCAGTGTGTGTGAGACTGGCAAACACCAGTTTTAAGAATAGATTTGAGACTGCCCAAGAGGCCAGACACCAGTCATACTGGTCGATGAAGCCAATGAGGTGGGGCTCGGAGCTCAGACCCTAACTTTTCAAACACACACACCAGGACCTGTGATTCAATCCCTGTAGCCACAAAGAGGTGAGTGCACACAAGACCAGAGAAGAGGCGGCCACAGGAGCTGTGAATTGACCCCTAAAACCACACACAGTTGAATACACACACACACCTGAGCTGTGAATTGACCCTCTGCAACCTCATATAGGGAAGTACGGAGCCAGATACAGAGAATATGTCAGGGCCATCCTAGAGTGTGAGGCGCCAGTAATGAAGCCGTATCTAGTAAAGCAAGTTAGGTAACTGGAAACAAGTGCAAAGGTTTGCAGCTTGACTAGTCCCAAACCTGAGGAGCATGAACTATGAGAAAAGATTAGAGGACGACAAGTGACGTGGTTATAACGCTCAAAATTCTGTATGAAATGTGGCGCAAGAGGGGACAACTGAAAGCTTAAAAACATAGGTAAGTCACAGGGATATCAGGAAATATTACTTTAGCAGTAGAGAGGTCAGAAATGGAAAGACGTAGATCGAGAAGTGGTTAATGCAGACTCCATACAGAGCTTTAAGAATGGGCATGATAAAATTCACGACCACTGCAACAACAAATAGATGAGTATACGCGCGATCCCGCTTGTACACGCACGCACGCACACACACACACACACACACACACACACACACACACACACACACACACACACACACACGCACATACATATACACACCTGGAGAAGGGAGAGAGAGGACCCAGTAGCAACCAGTGAAGAGGCGGGGCCAGGAACTAAGACTCGACCCCTGCAACCACAAATAGGTGAGTACAAATAGATGAGTATACCTACATACACACACAGTGAGGAGAGGTTTGTTCCCAAGGGTAACAGAAATAACGAGAAAGCCAGGAGGAGCCCTTGGTTTACCCAAAGGTGCTGGCAGACCAAAATCGAGTGCGCTAGAGAATGGAAGAAGCATAGAAGGCAAAGAACCCAGGAGTATAAGGAGCGCAATCGTAGAGCCAGAAACGAATATACACTGGTAAGAAGGGAGGCCCAACGACAATAGGAAAATGACATAGCAGCGAAAGCGAAATCTGACCCGAAGCCGTTGTACAGCCACATTAGGAGGAAAACAGCAGTCAAGGACCAGGTAATCAGGTTGAGGAAGGAGGGGAGGGGAGGTCATAAGAAACGACCGCGATGTATGTCAGGAGCTCAACGTGAGATTCAAAGTGTTCACAAAGGAGACAGAAGGGACTCCAGAAAGACGGAGAGGCAGGGTACACCACCAAGTGTTGGACACAATACAAACAACCGAGGAAGAAGTGAAGAGGTTGCTAAGCGAGCTAGATACCTCATGGGCGATGGGGTCGGATAACATCTCTCCACTGGTCCTGAGAAAGGGAGCAGAGGCGCTATGTGTACCACTAACAACAATATTCAACACAGTTATCGTAACAGGGCGACTACTTGAGGTATGGAAGACAGCAAATGGAGTCCCAAATTTTAAAAAAAAGGAGACAGACACGAAACATTAAACTACAGACCAGTGTCACTGACATGTATAGTATGCAAGGTCACGGAGAAGATTTTCAGGGGAAGAGTGGTGGAGCATCTACAAAAGAATGAGTTTATCAACTACAGCCAGCATGGTTTCAGGGACGGGAAATCCTGTGTCACAAACCAACTGGAGTTTTATGACAGGGTGAGAGCAGTAAGACAAGAGAGAGAGGGGTGGGTAGATTTCATTTTCTTGGACTGTAAGAAGGCGTTTGACTCAGTTCCACACAAGAGCTTAGTGCAAAAGCTGGAGTATCAGGCTTAGATAACAGGGAAGGTACTACAATGGATAAGGGAATACCTGTCAGGAAGACAACAACGAGTCATGGTACGTGGTGAGGTGTCAGAGTGAGCGCCTGTAACGAGTGGGGTTCCGCAGGGGTCAGTCCTAATACCGGTGCTCCTTCTGATATTTGTGAACATGACTGAAGGAATAAACTAAGAAGTGTCCCTGTTTGCAGATGATGTGAAGATGATGAGAAGAATTAAATATGACGAGGACCAGGTAGAACTACAAAGGATTCTGGACAGGCTGCAGCAACTGGCTCCTGGAGTTCAACCCCATCAAGTGCAAAATCATGAAGATTGGGGAAGGGCAAAGAAGACCATGGATGGAGTAGAGTCTAATGGGCCAGAAACTACAAACTTCACTCAAGGAAAAGTATCATGGGGTGAGTATAACACCAGGCACATCTCCTGAGGTGCACATCAACCAAATAACTGCTGCAGCATACTGGCGGCTAGCAATCCTAAGAACAGCATTCCGACATCTTAATAAGGAATCGTTCAGGACCCTGTACACCGTGTACGTTAGCCCCATATTGGAGTATGCAGCACCAGTTTGGAGCCCCCACCTATCCAAGCATGTAAGGAAACTTGAGAAAGTGCAAAAGTTTGCAATAAGACTAGTCCCGGAGCTAAAAGGTATGTCCTACGAGGAGTGGTAAAGGGAAATCGACATGACGGCACTGGAAGACAGGAGAGATAGGGGGGATATGATACCGACATATAAAATACTGAGAAGAATCGACAAGGTGGACTGAGGCAGGATGTTTCAGAGATGGGACACAGCAACAAGGGGTTACAGTTGGAAGTTGAAGACTCAGATGAATCACAGGGATGTTAGGAAGTATTTCTTCAGTCACAGAGTTCGCGGGAAGTGGAATGGTCTGGGTAGTGATGTAGTGGAGGCAGGAATCATACAAAGCTTTAAGAAAAGGTATGATAAAGCTCATGGAACAGGAAGAGTGACCTAGTAGCGACCAGTGAAGAGGCGGGGTCAGGAGCTGTGAATCGACCCCTGTAACCAGAACTAGGTGAGTACAACTTGGTGAGTGCACATACAAACACACACACCCACACACACACACACACATACACATGCATACACACACACATACACACACACACTCATACAAAGGTATGAAGATAATCTGAGAGATAATTTGAGAATGACGTTGCAGAAACATCCAAGTGTGAGCCGAAATTGCTTTACAGACACAATGGAGGAAAGACGACAGTAAGACCAGGTAATAAGACTGATGAACGAAGTAGGAGAGCACACGAGAAATGAGAAGAAAATCTTTGAGGAGGTGATCCAACAGTTTTAGAATGTGTTCTCAAAAGAATAGGATCAAGACCGGAAACGGAGAGCAAGGGTACACTAACGGTTACTGGAAAATGTATACCATATACACAACAGGGAATAAAGTGAAAAATCTCTTGATCATGCTCCTGGATACATAAAAGGCAATGGTCCTTGATATGGCGTCACCTGCAAGAGTTAGCAGAACTATTGTGCCACTATCTGAAATCTACAAATCAGTGGATATGGGACAATTGCTGGAGATGTGAGAAACAACGAATGTAATGCCAGTATTTAAAAAAGACAATAAACGCAAGCATTTAGCTACAAACCAGTATTACCGACATGCATGGTATCCGCTGAACCTCGGTGGAACACATGGAGAGAAGAGGTTTCATTAACTCCTGAATGTGTTTTAGTTGCTGCTCTATCCAAGAAGGGTATCATTATATCCCATAAACTCAGCCGCTCTACCCCAGTGTATGCAAAAAGGAATAGTACAAAGTGCAGAATGCATTTCTAATGCAGTTGTGTACGAAATGGTATATAATACCGACAAGATGAGAGTAAGACACATGTGCAACATCTTTATACAATAAAGATACCCAGATGTTGCACATGTGTCTTACTCTCATTTCTAATGCAGTGAAAAACTAGCAGTAAAGAAGAGGCAAGGACTCTAATATCCAAGTTTCTTCAGTAAAATGTCAAACTGCTCTATACACAACTCAAAAGGAATTCGGATCTTCCACCAAGTAAGATACATCAGGTTTGTAAGTTTAAAACCAATCAGCAGAGGCATTCTTTAGTTAAAATAATAAAACCAATATTCCGAAGTACACCAACACTAAGTTTGAAGCAGGTTAGAAGTTGCTTTTTGTACATTATAAGCTGATCAGATGATGCGTTCATAATTTATAGCCTGAAAACCAGTATCTAAAGTTTCCCAAATTCAATAAAACTGGCAGTGAGGCTCCGACGCAGCAGAAAAATCAATTTAATTTTTTCTCGTAAAATACACCATCGTTCAAACTTCGAATCTGATTAGAAGAGACACTCTCTAGTTACTGTTGCACGAATAACACATTAATATAATTGACAAATATATGCTAGCACAACCGAAAATCAATGCAAAATTTCATTTCAGAAAAAAAAACATGCAATTGTTAAAAGTTTAAACCTAACCTTAAAGTACATTCTCCAGTTATTATACTGAATGAACATAAATTATAAATTTTCCATAAAACTCACTAGCTATCCGAACGAAAAATAATTTCATGGAAAAAGTGCGATAATATTTCAAAAAATGAAATTTACAAATGACACAAACACACTCCAATAACAATTTCAATTTACTTTAACTAAGAAGCACCAGAGTTGAAAGTTTGAAGTCTATCAGAAGAGACTTTCTCAAGTTATTGATTGAAAACTATAAAAGGAATGGTTTTACAGTATTGATAAAAGGTACATCACCATCCCAACTGTTCCAAGAACCTTTGACTAGTATTGAAAATTTCAAGTCGATCGGATGAGGCGGTTCACAAGTTATAAACAATAACTTATTAAGAATTACCTGTATATAAATGTTTTTAGAAAAGTTAAAAGTTGAAAAATGAAACACTTGTGCAACATTTGGGTATCCTTATTGCGGAAACGCTTCGTCAGCCAGTAGATTCGTAACTCCAATACAGAGAAGATGAGGTGCTTGAGGTAATCAGTCAGTCAACCTCCACGCTGAGGGACTGATTACCTCATACTCCATCATGTCTTCCACCTTTCTTTCCTGTACCGGACTGACGAAGCGTCTGGCTGGTGAAAGTTGTCCACAGGAATAATGTCCAAACGTTGCACAAGTGTTTCAGTCCTCAAGAAAGGACCTGAAAATATAAACAATTCTATAATAACGTAAAACAAGAATATATTATTTAAGGGTCACTGAAATCGCAAATTTTGAAACCTCAATAAAATAGTGAGATTTCAATATTTGTACACTTTTCCATTTGTATTTTATTTTAAATTATCTACATTCCTATAAGAAATTTGTTTTTTTGTTTGTGTGATTCTGGAATATGACTACATACTCGGAGCTACTAGATATTTGAGAAGCTAAAACAAAATTTTCCAAGGTGGCTCCTAACCAATGCAAATAACAGTTCAAGACTTCCTCTGAGATACATCGACGCTGAAGGTTTAAAACCTGTTGGATGAAGCATTCAGAACTGGCGCATTAAAATAATAATAATATCTTTTTTACTACTGCATGTACAAGGTATACAGGCGTAGCTGATATTAATAACATACTACTATATAGAAAGCCGCTTGTTATGCAGAGCATTTCGGGCAAATTAGGTCAGTTTTTGTGGCAGGATGCGACCCACACCAGTCGATTAATAACCAGGTACCCATTCTACTGATAGGTGAACATGGACAACTGGTATAAGGAAACACGTCCAATGTTTCCACCTCCTCGCCTGGAATCGAACCCGGACCCCTCACCGTGTGAAGCGACGTTTTTCCACCAGGGCACGGGGCACCAGGTTAAAGTCTACTCCAGCGTGTAGGCCTTGAAGCCGATTTGTTTAATAAAATTAACAAATTAAAATTTACACAGCCCAAAACCAATGTCAATCTTACGTTGATCAATGCCCGCTGTTTCGTGATTTAAGCTGAATAGAAGAGTTTTTGCCAGTTATTGCGTGGAAAACAACGAGTTCAAACTTATTAGCTATTGTGCATTATTAGCTATCTACGTGCCTAAGCTTCTTGCGTACAATTATATCATGACTGATTCCATTCAAACGACACACTCAAAATTATTTCACGAAAAGTAATATCACTCCGATTTCAAAATAAATTTGATATATTAGTACTTACAGATTCCAATGACAATCTTATCCTTTTTCTAAGCAGAATAACACAATTATGAAAGTTTGAAATTTATCGAATGAGGCTTTCTGAGGTTTTAAAGGAGCTCAGGTTCTGAGATGGAAGATCTTGTCAGACTCACATGTAGGAGTTCTCTGATAAATTATCAGATATTAAGAAGGGAGAGAAAGATACGTGGAGTGAATATTTTAGGAACTGCGTGAGTGCATTTGATACTGTGACTCACAAGAGACGAACAAAAACTAGAGCAGATGGTAGGACTTCTACGAAATGCGCTTCAATAGGCAAAAAGAGTACCTTATGGGAAAGAAACGAAAAGTGACTGTTCGATATAGTGTGTCAGAATGAGAAAGTAACAAGTGGGTCTCTTTAAAAATCGGTATTGGAACTGGTACTGTTTCCGGTGTATGTGGAAGATATATCAAGAGAGATGCACACTTGATCCCAGATGTCACCATAGATTCGGGAGACAGAGACTTGAAACATAATTCTATGTGAAAGATTTTGGATGAGCATTGTACTGAGCATTGCAAAAGGTACAAGGCAGCTAAATAACCTCTCCACAATATGCCGTGTGGCATGTGGTTTCTCAGTATATACCACACGTTAAAGTATGCTAAGAAACCGGAGAAAGTGTAAATTTGAGCAACAAGATTAATTCCAGACCTAAGAGGAGAAGTTAAAGGAACTGAACCAGACAAAATTAAAGGAAGGCAGGGAAAAAGAGGAGACTTGGTAATGATATACAAAATATTCAGAGAACGTAATAAGTGAACGTGAGGAGTGAAAAGGGTACACGAGGACATAGCTGGAAGTTCAAAACACAGACGAGTCATTCAGATGTCGGGACATCTTTCTTCAGCCTCAGGGTGGTCATTAAATGGAATGACCTGGATGAAGAAATTGAGGCAGGTTCCATATATAGTTTTAAGACACAGGCAGACAGACAGACACAGACAGACAGACACACACACACACACACACACACACACACACACACACACACACACACACACACACACACACACATTTACAAGCACATGCACACACAGATTTACATGCACACACAAGCACACACACACACAAGCGCACATTTACATGCACATGCACACACACACACAGACACACATATTTCTTCAGTTACAGAGATGTCATATATAGCTTTAAGAAGAGGCATGATAATGCTCATGGAGCAGAAAGAATGACTAAGTAGCGGCCAGTGAAGTGGCGGGGCCAGGAGCTGTGAATCAGACCCCTGCAACCACAACTAGCAGAGTACAACTAGGTGAGCACACATACACAGGTTCACACACAAAAACAAACACACACACACACACACACACACACACACACACACACACACACACACACACACACACACACACACACACACACACACGGGGCCAGGAGCTCGGACTCGACCCCTGAAACCTCAACTAGGTGAGTACACACACACACACACGTGGTCCTGAGTTTCGATTACACAGAATGAACAATAAAGAGTGAGGCAGCACAAGAAGGACGGGAGAAACCAAACTTCAGATACAGGAACAACACACGTATGAGGCAATTCCTGCATGAGGTGCAGTGGGTAAGAGAGCTAGACAGTAAATGAAATGATGGAACACGTGACCGGAAAGTGCAGGAAGGTAGTAGAGAAGTTCGTGCAGATGGGCAACAGAAAGAAACAATGGGAAGACCAGACTAAGCCTATGGTTTACCCAGAGGTGTGGAAAGGTAAAGCCAAGTGTACTAGGGCATAGAAAAAGTACAGAAGGCAAAGGACTTGTGAAAACAGGGAGTTGAGCCATAGAGCCTGCAATGAATATGCATGGATAAGCAGAGGCGCTCAGCGGCAATACGAGAACGATATAATATCAAAAGTCAAATCTGACCTATAGTTGTTATACAGCCGCATTAGAAGGAAAACAAGAGTCAAGGACCAGTTGATCAGGATGAGAAAGAATGGAGAGAAGCTCAAAGGGAGCGACCAGGAAGTATGTGAGGAGCTGAGCTCAAGATTCAGGAAGGTATTCACAGCGGGGAAACAGAGGCTTCCAGCAAACCGTGGAAGAAAGGTGCACCAGCATGTGCTGGACACACTGAACACAGTATGTCCAGCACTGTGAGTCTAGCAGTTTCTTCACCTCCAGGAAGAGGTGAAGAAACTTCTAGGTTAGCTAGATACCTTGAAGGGGGTGGGCCTAGATAACGTCTCTCCATGGGTCCTGAGAGACGTAACAGATACACAATATGTGCCACATACAATAATGTTAAATAAATTTATTGAAACGGAGTAACTGCGTGAAGTGTGTAAGACAGAAAACGTAGTCGCAATTTTTAAAAACAGGCCTACTGCAGAGTTCCTCCTTAGTCATGTTCTAATGTTCTTAATAGACTGGTTGAACAGGCAGGAATAACAGGGAGCGTACTGCAATGGATCAGGGAATACTTGACAGGAAGGAAACAACATGTATTGGTACGTGATGAGGCGTCAGAGTGGGT
Organism: Cherax quadricarinatus; assembly: GCF_038502225.1. Taxonomy (NCBI): domain Eukaryota; kingdom Metazoa; phylum Arthropoda; class Malacostraca; order Decapoda; family Parastacidae; genus Cherax; species Cherax quadricarinatus. The sequence goes on from NW_027197362.1 coordinate 61,917, forward strand.
ACATGTTTCGAGTGTGGTTCCACAAGGGTCAGTCCTAGATCCGTTCTGTCATGACATAACAGAAGGGATAGATTCAGAGGTGTCGCTGTCTGCAGATAATGTGAGACTAGTGAAAAAAATACAAGTGGACCAGGATCAGGTAAGCCTTCAAAGAGATCTGGACAGGTTGAAAGCCTGGTCCGACAAATGGCTCCTGGAGTTTAACCCCAGCAAGTGCAAAGTCAAGAAGTTTTCGGAAGGACAAGGGCTGCAAAACTCACTCAAGGAAAAGGATCTTGGAATGAACATCTTACAGAGCACATCTCCTGAGATGCACATTAGTCAGATAACTGCTGCACCATACGGGCGCCTGTATGCTGTTTCGACATCTTAGTAAAGAGTTATTCAAGAAACTGTACACTGAACGTTAGGCCCATATTCGGGTATTCGGCACCAGTATGGAACCCATACCTGGTTACACACGCCAAAAACTGGAAAAATTGCAATGGTTTGCAACAAGATAAGTCTCAGAGCTAAGGGTATGTCATACAAAGAGAAGTTAAGGGAAATCAACTTGACGAAACTGGAGGACAAGAGGGATAGGGAGGACATAATAATGACATATAAAATACCGAAAAGAATTGACAAGGTGGACAGAGACAGAATGTTTTAGAGATGGGACACAGCATCGAAGGGTTACAGCTGGAAGTTAAAAACTCAGATGAGTCACAGGGATCTTAGGAAGTAATTTTTCAGTCATAGAGTTTCCACGAAGTTGAACAATTTGGAGAATGATATAGTGGAGTCAGGATCCAAACATAGCTTTAAGAAGAGGTTCGATAAAGCTCATGGAGAAGAGAGAAGTAGTAGACCTAGTGCCGACCAGCAAAGAGGCGGAGCCAGGAGCTGACTACCACTGCAAACACAACTAGGTGAGTACACACACACAAGAAGACGTTCGATAAAGCTCATGGAGCAGGGAGAGAGTGAAACTAGTGGTGATCAACGAAGAGGCGGGGCCAGGAGCTATGACTACCACTGCAACCACAACTAAGTGAGTACACACACACAAGAAGACGTTCGATAAAGCTCATGGAGCAGGGAGAGAGTGAAACTAGTGGTGATCAACGAAGAGGCTGGGCCAGGAGCTGTGACTCGACCTATGAAACCACAAATAGATGAGCGCACACACACACACACACACACGCACACACACACATACACTCAAATACTCATACATACACACAAACACGCACGCACACACACGCACACACACGCACACGCACACACATACACACACA